>NC_041385.1:398984594-399000169 GCF_002162155.2 Triticum dicoccoides | reverse complement strand
CCTCCGCCGCCGCCCTTCGCCGCCTCCGGCCGGGAGCCGCCCCGCGCCTCCGCCTCCGATCGGGCGTCGCCCCGCGCCGCGGCGCCGCGCCTCGCGGCTCCTCCTGCCCCGCCGCCTCCGCGTTGCCGCCTGGCCGCGCCAGCCGCGAGCTCCGGCGCCGCACCGCCGCTCGCCCCGCCCCGGAGCTCCGGCGCTCGTCCTCGCCCCGCGCCTCCTCCGCCTCCCCGCGCCGGGATCCGGCCGGATCCGGCGAGATCCGGCCCGGATCCGCCATCTCCGGACCTCCCCGGCGACTTCCACGTCCATCTCCGGCGAGATTCCGGCCATCCTCGATCTCCGTGCCGCGGTTGACTTTTTCCCCGGGGTGAGAAAACTGCTAAGTCCCCAGATTCCAGTAATTTTCATGCCATGTTCATGCCATCATATCTCTGCATCTGTAGCTCCATTTCGTGCGTGTAATATGTCAAATTGTTCGTCTCGACGAGTACATCATTTAATTCCATTGCATCATATTCATTTGAGGTCATCTTGATGCCTGAATCATTGTTGTAAGAGTGCTTCATGATGTTTTCTGCTGTCTGTTAACAGAATGAGCTCTTTTGTCATTTTTGCCATGATTGATGTGTGCATCCTATGAGGTTGATGTCTTCATGTGTTTTGAACTATGCCATGTATTCTTTACAGTGGTGCTTACCATGTATTTTTGTGATCAATGTGGTGACTAGCACAAGCATGCAAACTAGGCATCGTGATATTGCTGATTCTAGTCCCTGTTCTGCTGTTATTTTGATGCCATGTAAACTTGATGCTACAGAGAGATCCATGCATATTTTGAGATACTTCAGTAAGGGTGTTTTGAACATGTGGTTATTGTCTATCCATTCATGCCCTTTGTTTCAATTATGGAGTAGTCTAGCATGTCATTTTCGTGCTCTACTTTTGCTTCAAAATGTTTCCTGGCAGATTGTTTACATGTTATTCAATTTAGCCAAGGATGCTATAGTTGATCCTTGCATGCTATGAACTTGTTCTTGCCTCGGTTGGTTACATAAACATGTCTTATTGATGATGCTATGCTTATATTGTCATGCAATGACTTGTGGTGAGTGAATCGAGCTTGTTAAGTAGGGTACATGATGTTGCTGTTTTGCTAGGCTGAATCTGTTATTTCGTGATGCTATATAAACATGTTGCTACTAATCAATCTATGCATAATCTGGAGATGTTCTGTAAACATGTTTTGATCTACATGTCATCCTCTATCCATCCATAACCCTGGTAGCATTTATAGCTTGATGTAGCTTGTTCATATCTTGCTCCAAAGTTGCTTCATAATGTTGCTGTCAGCCTATTAACATTAAGTTCAGTTGTTGCCATGTGTTTTGCTAGTGATCCATGCATCCTATGACCTTGCTATTGCCATGCTTAGCTTCACAAATATGTCTTCTTACTGTTGGTTGCCTTGCCATGCCATGTTTTGCTCTGTAGTGAGTTGCACAAGCTCATCTACATGCCTTCATAATTTTGTTCCTGCCATGTCTGAATCTGTATTATAACTTGCCGTGTTTACGTGGGTGCCATCATATTTTCTGATCCTTTTTGGCTTATGGTCAGTAAGAGACTTTTGATCTATGCATTTAGTAGGTTCATGCCATGCCTTTGTTTGCCATGATAAGTTCCTGTAACATGTTGTTTGATAGCTCTGAACATTGCAACCTGATGTTATTTTCTGCAAAGTCTGAAATTGTTATAACTTGCAATCTTACCATGTGTGTTTGAGCATGTTCTAGTGATTTCTGGAGATAGCTCAGTGTTCATGTTTTGTAATGCTTTACCTGTACATCATGCCCATGCATTTTGTTATTATGTTGAGGTGCTGTAGAATGTTGTTTTGATGCTTGCAATATGCCTAGTTGCTGTTTTGGACATCTTGTCCTTTAAACTGGTTTCATGTGTGTGTGTTGAACCGTTGCTCCGTTTTGAGTGTGCTCTATATAAAACTTGCTTAGAATTGTATGTAGTTTCATATTATCATGTTGCATCCTTGTTTTGAGGTGTTTGCTTGATGTTTGTATGCATTTTGCATCAATGCCATGTTTAACTTGTTTTGCTCATATCTTCTAGACCGTAGCTCCGAACTAAATGAACTTTATATGTAACTTGACTAGAATCTCGTGTAGATCATCTTTGTGCATCTTAACTTGCTGTTTAACAACTTGAATATAAGGTTTATTCAGATCTGGACCAACTTCGAAATTTGCATATGAGGACTTACCGGAATTGTTATATGTTGTTCCCGGCCTCATTTAAACTTGCCGTGATGTGTTGCTCTTGTTTGCATCATCTCTTGCCATGAGTAGCTTCATGTAGCTTTGCCATGCATCATGCTTGTTGTGCATCATGCCTTGTTCATGTGTGGTGTGTTTACCATGTTGTGTGTTTCTTCTCGATAGTTCCTGTTTCGTTGCGATCGTGAGGATTCGTTCGTCTACGCTTGGTTCGTCTTCGTGGCTTCATCCGTTCGTCTTCTTCATGGAGTCGTTCTTATTCCTTGCGGGATTTCAGGCAAGATGACCGCTACCCTGGATCTCACTACTATCATTGCTATGCTAGTTGTTTCGTTCTATCGCTATGCTGCGCTACCTATCACCTGTTTATCAAGCCATCCCAAATTGCCATGAACCTCTAAACTTTGACACCTTTCCTACGCAAGCCGTTGGTTGGCTATGTTACCGCTTTTGCTCAGCCCCTCTTATAGCGTTGCTAGTTGCAGGTGAAGTTGAAGATTTCTCCATAGTGGACAGGATTTTGGTTGGGATATCACAATATCTCTTATATTATTAATGCATCTATATACTTGGTAAAGGGTGGAAGACTCGGCCTTTTTCCTGGTGTTTTGTTCCACTCTTGCCGCCCTAGTTTCCGTCATACCGGTGTTATGTTCCCGGATTTTGCGTTCCTTACGCGGTCGGGTGATTTATGGGACCCCCTTGACAGTTTGCTTTGAATAAAACTCCTCCAGCAAGGCCCAACCTTGGTTTTACCATTTGCCTCACCACCACCTACCCTTTCCCTTGGGTCGGCCAACCCGAGGGTCATCTTTATTTTAGCCCCCCCCCCCCCGGGGACAGTGCTTGTCTAAGTGTTGGTCCGAACCGAGTAGACTGCGGGGCCACCTCGGGGCAACTCGAGGGCTGGTTTTACTCGTAGGATGTCTCATCCGGTGTTGCCCTGAGAACGAGATATGTGCAGCTCCTATCGGGATTGTCGGTGCATCGGGCGGCTTTGCTGGTCTTGTTTTACCATTGTCAAAAAGTCTTGTAAACCGGGATTCCGAGTCTGATCGGGTCTTCCTGGGAGAAGGTCTATTCCTTCGTTGATCGCGAGAGCTTGTCATGGGCTAAGTTGGGACACCCCTGCAGGGTATAATCTTTTGAAAGCCGTGCCTGCGGTTATAGGCAGATGGGAATTTGTTAATGTCTGGTTGTAGATAACTTGACACCAGATCCGAATTAAAACGCATCAACCGCGTGTGTAGCCGTGATGGTCTCTTCTCGGTGGTGTCCGGGAAGTGAACACGGTTTCTGGGTTATGTTTGACGTAAGTAGGAGTTCAGGATCACTTCTTGATCATTACTAGTTGATGACCGTTCCGCTTGTTCTCTTCTCGCTCTTATTTGCATATGTTAGCCACCATATATGCTTAGTCGCTGCTGCAGCCTCACCACTTTACCCCTTCCTTTCCCTTTGAGCTTTGCTAGTCTTGATACCCATGGTAATGGGATTGCTGAGTCCTCGTGGCTCACAGATTACTACAACAACAGTTGCAGGTACAGGTTACGCGATGATCATGACGCGAGAGCGATGCTTGCTTGCGTTGAGTTCTTCTTCTGCTTCTTCGATCAGGGGATAGGTTCCAGGTCGGCAGCCTGGGCTAGCAGGGTGGTTGTCGTTTGAGTTTCTGTTTGTGTTTCATCCGTAGTCGGATGATGATCTTATGTATGATGATGTTGTATTCATGTGGCATTGTATGCCTTATGTATGTATCCCCATCTATTATGTAATGTTGATGTAATGATATCCACCTTGCAAAAGCGTTTCAATATGCGGGTCTAACCTTGGTGGGACCTTCGAGTTCCTTTTGGATAGGGTCGCATATTGGGCGTGACAACGCGCCAACGCGGAGGTCCTGAAAGGCCTCAAAACTCGGACCTTCAAAAATAAGCTGGAGGCCTGCGGCAGGGGCTGGCACGACGAGCTTCAGTCCATGTTGTGGTCTATCCAGACCACCGCTACCAACTCGACCGGCGAAACCCCGTTCTTCCTCGTCTATGGTGCTGAGGCGGTCCTTCCTCACGAGGTCAGGCATCGCTCCGCGCGGGTCCTAGCTTTCGACGAAGCACAGCAGGACGCCACGCGGGGGGTGGACCTCGTGCTTGGGGAGGAACACCGTTGGGAGGCTGCGCTTCGTGCTGCGAGATATCAACAAGCACTGCGGCGGTACAACTGCCGCAGCATCCGCCCCAAGACCCTCGAGGTAGGTGACCTCGTGCTCAGACGGGTGCTCTCCAGGGAGGGGCTGCACAAGCTCTCGCCCATGTGGGAGGGCCCGTTCAAGGTTGTTCATGTCTCTAGGCCTGGCGCCGCACGCTTGGAGACCCAGGAGGAGGTGCCCAACCCGAACGCGTGGAACATCCAGCACCTCTGTAAGTTCTACCCCTAAAGAAAGGCCCAGCGCCTGTAAAGAAGGCACATCGCCTGTGAAGCTAGACGAACCAAGAAAGGCCCAGTGCCTGTGAAGAAGGCCTGGTGCCTGTGAAGAAGGCCTGGCGCCTGTGAAGCTACACGAACCAAGAAAGTCCCGGTGCCTATGAAGAAGGCCAATGCCTATGAATCTCATCGCCCCGAGAAAGGCCCGGAGCCTGTGAAGAAGGCCAATGCCTATGAAGCTCGCCTCTCGTGACACTCTCACGTAATAATGAGTTGGGGTTGTTGATACGTCCATTTTGCATCATGCTTTTATATCAATATTTATTGCATTATGGGTTGTTATTACACATTATATCTCAATACTTATGGTTATTCTCTCTTATTTTACAAGGTTTGCCATGAAGAGGGGGAATGTCGGCAGCTGGAATTCTGGCTGGAAAAGGAGCAAACGTTGGAAACCTATTCTGCACAGCTCCAAAAGTCCTGAAACTCCACGAAACAACTTTTTGGAATTAATAAGAATTTATGAGCGAAAGAAATACACCAGGGGGGCCCACACCCTGTCCAGGAGACAGGGGCGCCCCCCCCCTATAGGGCGCGCCCCCCTATCTCCTGGGCCCCCTAGTGGGCCTCCAGTGTCCATCTTCTGCTATATCATCGCTTTTACCCTGGAAAAAATCGTGGGCAAGCTTACGGGACGAAACTCTGCCGCCACGAGGCGGAACCTTCGCGGAACCAATCTAGGGCTCCGGCGGAGCTGTTCTGCCGGGGAAACTTCCCTCCGGGAGGGGGAAATCATCACCAACAATCCTCTCATCAAGAGGGGGTCAATCTCCATCAACATCTTCACCAGCACCATCTCCTCTCAAAACCCTAGTTCATCTCTTGTATCCAATCTTGTATCAAAACCACAAATTGGTACCTGTGGGTTGCTAGTAGTGTTGATTACTCCTTGTAGTTGATGCTAATTGGTTTACTTGGTGGAAGATCATATGTTCAGATCATTTATGCATATTATTACTCCTCTGATTATGAACATGAATATGCTTTGTGACTAGTTATGTTTGTTCCTGAGGACATGGGTGAAGTCTTGCTATTAGTAGTCATGTGAATTTGGTATTCGTTCGATATTTTGATGAGATGTATGTTGTCTTTTCCTCTAGTGGTGTTATGTGAACGTCGACTACATGACACTTCACCATTATTTGGGCCTAGAGGAAGGCATGGGGAAGTAATAAGTAGATGATGGGTTGCTAGAGTGACAGAAGCTTAAACCCTAGTTTATGCGTTGCTTCGTTAAGGGCTGATATGGATCCATATGTTTAATATTGTGGTTAGGTTTACCTTAATACTTCTTTTGTAGTTGCGGACGCTTGCAATAGGGGTTAATCATAAGTGGGATGCTTGTCCAAGAAAGGAAAGTACCCAGGTACCGGTCCACCCACATATCAAATTATCAAAGTACCGAACGCGAATCATATGAACGTGATGAAAACTAGCTTGACAATAATTCCCATGTGTCCTCGGGAGCTCCTTTCTCATTATTAGAAATTGTCTAGGCTTATCCTTTGCTACATAAAGGATTGGGCCACTTGCTGCAATTTATTTACTTTATTTACTTGTTACTCATTACCATTTATCTTATCACAAAACTACCTAGCACCTACAATTTCAGTGCTTGCAGAGAAAACCTTACTGAAAACCGCTTATCATTTCCTTCTGCTCCTCGTTGGGTTCAACACTCTTACTTATCGAAAGGACTACGATTGATCCCCTACACTTGTGGGTCATCAGGACTCTTTTCTGGCGCCGTTGCCGGGGAGTGTAGCGCTTTTGGTGAGTGGAACTTGGTAAGGAAACATCTATATAGTGTGCTGAAATTTTCTGTTACTTGTCACTATGGAAACTAATCCTTTGAGGGGCTTGTTTGGGGTATCTTCACCCCAACCAGAAGAGCGAAGAGTTGCTCCTCAACCTACTGAACTTTATGAAAATATTTACTTTGAGATTCCTTCGGGTATGATAGAGAAACTGCTAGCTAATCCATTTGCAGGAGACGGAACATTGCATCCCGATTTACACCTTATCTTTGTGGATTATTTAAGCTTGCAGGTATTCTCGATGATGTTGTCAAAAGGAAGGTATTCCCTTTATCTTTTAAGGGAGATGCATTGACATGGCATAGGCTATGTGATGATACGAGATCTTGGAATTATAAGCGATTGAAGTTGGAATTTCACCAGAAGTTCTATCCTATGCATCTTGTTCATCGTGATCATAATTACATATATAATTTCTGGCCTCGTGAAGGAGAAATCATCAATCAAGCTTGGGGGAGGCTTAAGTCAATGTTATATTCATGCCCCAATCATGAGCTCTCTCGGGAAATGATTATTCAGAACTTTTATGCTCGGCTTTCTCTTGATAATCGCAACCTGCTCGATACTTCCTGTGCTGGTTCTTATATGCTGAAGACTATTGGTTTCAAATGGGACTTATTGGAAAGAATTAAATGCAAGTCTGAAGATTGGGGTTCCGACGATGGTAAGGAGTCAGGTATGACACCTAAGTTCGATTGTGTTAAATCTTTTATGGATACCGATGCTTTTCGTGGATTTAGCGCTAAATATGGACTTGACTCTGAGATAGTAGCTACTTTCTGTGAATCTTTTGCTACTCACGTTGATCTCCCTAAAGAGAAGTGGTTTAAATATAATCCTCCTGTTGAAGTGAAAGTAGTTGCACCTATTACAGTCGAAGAAAAGACTATTACCTGTAGTGATCCTATTGTTCCTACTGCTTATGTTAAAAATCTTCTTTTCCTGTTAGGATAAAGGACCATGCTAAAGCTTCGACTATTGTTCGTAAGAGTAATACTAGGACTTATACACCTCCTGAGCAAATTAATGTTGAACCTAGTATTGCTATGGTTAAAGATCTCTTGGATGAGGATTTAGATAGGCACGTTATTTGTTTCTGTGGTGAGACTGCTAATATTGCTAGACCAGATACCAAGACACGTAGACCTGTCGTAGGCATGCCTGTTATTTCTGTTAAAATAGGAGATCATTGTTATCATGGCTTTTGTGATATGGGTGCTAGTGCTAGTGCAATACCTTATACCTTGTATCAAGAAATTATGCATGACATTGCACCCATTGAATTAGAAGACATTGATGTTACTATTAAGCTTGCTAATAGGGATACCATTAAACCCTTTGGGATTGTTAGAGATGTTGAAGTTTTGTGTGGGAAGGTTAAATACCCTGCTGATTTTCTTGTTCTTGGTTCCCCACAAGATGATTTTTGTCCCCTTATTTTTGGTAGACCCTTCTTGAATACAGCTAGTGCTAAGATTAATTGTGAAAAGAATATTGTCACTGTTGGCATAGATGGTATGTCTCATGAGTTTAATTTCGCTAAGTTTAGTAGACAACCTCGCGAAAGGGAACCACCCAGTAAGGATGAGATAATTGGTCTTGCTTCCATTGCTGTTCCTCCAACTGATCCGTTAGAACAATATTTGCTAGACCATGAAAACGATATGTTTATGAAGGAAAGGGAGGAAATAGATGAAGTGTTCCTTAAACAGGAACCTATGTTGAAACATAACCTTCCCGTTGAAATTCTTGGGGATCCCCCTCCACCCAAGGGTGATCCCGTGTTAGAACTCAAACCATTACCTGATAATCTTAAGTATGCTTATCTTGATGAAAAAGAAATATAATCTGTTATTATTAGTGCTAACCTTTCAGAGAAAGAAGAAGAAAGATTATTGAAAACTCTGAAGAAGCACCGAGCCGCTATTGGATATACTCTGGATGATCTTAAAGGCGTTAGTCCCATGTTATGTCAACACAAAATTACATTGGAGGGCCATGCCAAACTAGTTAGAGATCCTCAAAGACGATTAAATCGCAAGATGAAGGAAGTGGTAAGAAAGGACATATTGAAGCTCCTTGAGGCAGGTATTATTTATCCCATTGCTGATAGTGAATGGGTAAGCCCTGTCCATTGTGTTCCTAAAAAGGGAGGTATTGCCGTTGTTCCTAATGATAAAGATGAATTGATCCCGCAAAGAATTATTACAGGTTATAGGATGGTAATTGATTTTCGTAAGATAAATAAAGCTACTAAGAAAGATCATTACCCTTTACCTTTTATCGATCAAATGCTAGAAAGACTGTCCAAACACACACATTTCTGCTTTCTAGATGGTTATTCTGGTTTCTCTCAGATACCTGTATCAGCGAAGGATCAATCTAAAACTACTTTTACTTGCCCTTTTGGTACTTTTGCTTATAGACGTATGCCTTTTGGTTTATGTAATACACCTACTACCTTTCAAAGATGCATGATGGCTATATTCTCTGATTTTTGTGTAAAGATTTGTGAGGTATTCATGGATGACTTCTCCGTCTATGGATCCTCTTTTGATGATTGTTTGAGCAACCTTGATCGAGTTTTGCAGAGATGCGAAGACACTAGTCTCGTCCTGAATTGGGAAAAGTGTCACTTTATGGTTAATGAAGGCATTGTCTTGGGGCACAAGATCTCCGAGAGAGGTATTGAAGTTGATAAAGCCAAAGTTGATGCTATTGAAAAGATGCCATGTCCCAAGGACATAAAAGGTATAAGAAGTTTCCTTGGTCACGCCGGTTTTTATAGGAGGTTCATTAAGGACTTTTCTAAAATCTCTAGGCCTCTGACTAATTTATTGCAAAAAGATATTCCTTTAGTCTTTGATGATGATTGTGTAGAAGCATTTGAAGTACTTAAGAAAGCTTTGATCACTGCACCTATTGTTCAGCCACCTGATTGGAATTTACCTTTTGAAATTATGTGCGATGCTAGTGATTATGTTGTAGGTGCTATTCTAGGGCAAAGAGTCGATAAGAAATTGAATGTTATCCAGTATGCCAGTAAGACTCTTGATACTGCCCAGAGAAATTATGCTACTACTGAAAAAGAGTTCTTAGCAGTTGTGTTTGCATGTGATAAGTTTGGACCTTATATTGTTGACTCCAAAGTTACTATTCACACTGATCATGTTGCTATTAAATATCTTATGGAAAAGAAAGATGCTAAGCCTAGACTCAATATATGGGTTCTCTTGCTCCAAGAATTTGACTTGCACATTATTGATAGAAAGGGAGCTGAGAACCCCGTTGCAGATAACTTGTCTAGGTTAGAGAATGTTCTTGATGACCCACTGCCTATTAATGATAGCTTTCCTGATGAACAATTAGCGGTAGTCAATGTTTCTCGTACTGCTCCTTGGTATGCTGATTATGCTAATTACATTTTTGCTAAATATATACCGCCTAGTTTCACATACCAGCAAAAGAAAAAGTTCTTTTATGATTTAAGACATTACTTCTGGGATGATCCACACATTTATAAAGAAGGAGTAGATGGTGTTATTAGACATTGTGTGCCTGAGCATGAACAGGAACAGATTCGACGTAAGTGTCACTCTGAATCTTATGGAGGACACCACGCTGGAGATAGAACTGCACACAAGGTACTACAATCTGGTTTTTATTGGCCTACTCTCTTCAAAGATGCTCGTAAGTTTGTCTTATCTTGTGATGAATGTCAAAGAATAGGTAACATTAGTAGACGTCAAGAAATGCCTATGAATTACTCTCTTGTTATTGAACCGTTTGATGTTTGGGGCTTTGATTATATGGGACCTTTTCCTGCCTCTAATGGTTATACACATATTTTAGTTGTTGTTGATTACGTTACTAAGTGGGTAGAAGCTATTCCAACTAGTACTGCTGATCATAACACTTCTATTAAAATGCTTAAAGAAGTTATTTTTCTGAGGTTTGGAGTCCCTAGATATCTTATGAGTGATGGTGGTTCACATTTTATTCATGGTGCTTTCCGTAAGATGCTTGCTAAGTATGATGTCAATCATAGAATAGCATCTCCTTATCATCCGCAGTCTAGTGGTCAAGTAGAGTTGAGCAATAGAGAGCTCAATAATTTTGCAAAATACTGTGAATAGATCTAGAAAGAATTGGTCCAAAAAACTTGATGATGCATTATGGGCCTATAGAACTGCATACAAAAATCCTATGGGTATGTCTCCTTATAAGATGGTTTATGGAAAAGCGTGTCATTTACCTCTTGAACTTGAACATAAGGCATATTGGGCTATTAAAGAGCTCAATTATGACTTCAAACTTGCCGGCGAGAAGAGGTTGTTTGATATTAGCTCACTTGATGAATGGAGAACCCAAGCATATGAGAATGCCAAGCTATTCAAAGAAAAAGTCAAACGCTGGCATGATAAGAGGATACAAAAGCGTGAGTTTAACGTAGGAGATTATGTGTTATTATTCAACTCTCGTTTAAGATTTTTTGCAGGAAAACTTCTCTCAAAATGGGAAGTTCCCTACGTTATAGAGGAGGTCTTTCGTTCTGGTGCTATAAAAATCAACAACTTCGAAGGCACAAGTCCAAGAGTGGTAAACGGTCAAAGAATTAAGCATTACATTTCAGGTAATCCTATCAATGTTGAAACTAATATTATTGAAATCGTAACCCCTGAAGAATACATAAGGGACACTTTTCAGAACGTTCCAAACTCCGAAAAGGTATAGGTATGTGGTACGGTAAGTAAACCGACTCCAAAACAACTCCAATGGCAATTTTTATCAGTTTTGGATTATTTAAGAATTTTAGGAAGAAAGAAGTAGTCCGAAAGGGACACGAGGCTCCCACGAGAGTGGAGGGCACCCCCCCCCATGGGGCGCGCCCCCCTGTCTCGTGGGCACCTCGTGTGCCTCCCGGACACCGTTTTCTTGCACATTACGTATTTTGGTCGGTAAAAATTCATTATATATACTCCCGAAGGTTTTGACCACTATATCACGCAAATATCCTCTGTTTTCGTTTCGAGCTCTTTCCGTTGCAGATCTAGAGCACCATGACTTCACCCTCCTCCAACAACGAAGACAAGGATGCTTGGCTACTGAAGATAGAGTTGAAAAGAGAAGAATTAGAAGAAATCAACAAGGACCAAGGGATCAAGAAGGCCATGGAGGTTCAAGCTCCGGCGGTGAAAGAAGAAGACAACCCTCAACCTTTACCTAACCTTTTCACTCCAACAGAGATTGAAGCTTTCAAGATGATTGAGTTAGCTCGCATACAAAACAAATATCTTACACAGGAGAATATTCTGTTGAAGGATCATATCGCCGGACTCAAGGGCATTATCCGCAAGTTGGAGGAGCTTTTACGCTCGATGTGCGATTATCCACCGTCATCATCACCACCTCCATCACCTCCGAGGAAATAATCACATGGGTATGGGCACTCCCCTTGGCAACTGCCAAGCTTGAGGGAGGTGCCCTGGTATCGTATCACCATCACACTCTTATCTTTACCGCTTTATTTAGTTCGATCCTTTTAGTAGTATCTTGATCTAGTAGATTCAGGTTTTGATATCAAGTAGTTTTGAGTTTTGCTTTATGATCTCTTTATGTAATCGAGTCCGTGAGCTATCTATAATAAAGATTAGTGTTGAGTCAAGGGCTTTGCTATGTCGCTATGATCTTGAGAAAGTAGAAAGAATAAAAGAGTTCATATTGATCTTATGGATAGTGATAACTTCACACATAGAAAGTATGAGGCATAAAAATTGTTGAGAGTTGATGAACGTAGCCTTGGTCATCGTTGCAATTAATAGGAAGTGATAAGGAAAGAGGGGTTCACATATAAATATATTATCTTGGACACCTTTTTTAATTGGGAGCACTCATTAAGTATGACATGCTAAAAGAGTTGACGTTGGACAAGGAAGACAATGTAATGGATTATGTTTTCCAACATCTCAGTTAAAGTATATTGTCATTGACCTTCTAAACATGTTGAGCTTGCCTTTCCCCCTCATGCTAGCCAAATTCCTTGCATCAAGTAGAGATACTACTTGTGCTTCCAAATACCCTTAAACCCAGTTTTGCCATGAGAGTCCATCATACCTACCTATGGATTGAGTAAGATCCTTCAAGTAAGTTGCCATGTTGCAAGCAATAAAAATTTCTATCTAAATATGTATGACTTATTAGTGCAGAGAAAATAAGCTTGGTACGAACTTGTTGTGGAAGTAATAAAAGCGACGGACTGCATAATAAAGGTCCACATACAAGGGGCAATATAAAGTGACGTTCTTTTGCATTAAGATTTTGTGCATCAACCCTAAACGCACATGACAACCTCTGCTTCCCTCTGCGAAGGGCCTATCTTTTACTTTATGTTTTTACTTTATGCTTGAGTCAAGGTGATCCTCACCTTTCCCTTTTTCATTTTATCCTTTGGCAAGCTCTTCGTGTTTGAAAGATCATGACATATATATCCAATTGGATGTAAGTTAGCATGGGCTATTATTGTTGACATCACCTAAAGGTGAATACGTTGGGAGGCAACACAATAAGCCCCTATCTTTCTCAGTGTCTGGCTGAAACTCCATAACCACAAGTATTGTGTGAGTGTTAGCAATTATAGAAGACTACAAGATAGTTGAGTATGTGAGCTTGCTGAAAAGCTCTATTGTTGACTCTTTCTGATGTTACTATAAATTGTAATTGCTTCAATGACTGAGATTATAGTTTGTTGGTTCCCAATGAAGTTTTTGAACCATACTTGACATTGTGAATTGATTGTTACTTAAGCATAAGAAATCATATGATAAAATCTATATATGTTGCTATTATAAGAATGATCATGATGCCCTCATGTCCATATTTGTTTTATCGACACCTCTATCTCTAAACATGTGGACATATTTTTTGATTTCGGCTTCCGCTTGAGGACAAGCGAGGTCTAAGCTTGGGGGAGTTGATACGTCCATTTTGCATCATACTTTTATATCAATATTTATTGCATTATGGGTTGTTATTACACATTATATCTCAATACTTATGGCTAATCTCTCTTATTTTACAAGGTTTGCCATGAAGAGGGGGAATGTCGGCAGCTGGAATTCTGGCTGGAAAAGGAGCAAACGTTGGAAACCTATTCTGCACATCTCCAAAAGTCCTGAAACTCCACGAAAAAACTTTTTGGAATTAATAAGAATTTCTGAGCGAAAGAAATACACCAGGGGGCCCACACCCTGTCCAGGAGACAGGGGGCGCCCCCCCCCTATAGGGCGCGCCCCCTATCTCCTGGGCCCCCTGGTGGGCCTCCGGTGTCCATCTTCTGCTATATCATCGCTTTTACCCTGGAAAAAATCATGGGCAAGCTTACGGGACGAAACTCCGCCGCCACGAGGCGGAACCTTGGCGGAATCAATCTAGGGCTCCGGCGGAGCTGTTCTGCCGGGGACACTTCCCTCCGGGAGGGGGAAATCATCACCAACATCATCACCAACGATCCTCTCATCAAGAGGGGGTCAATCTCCATCAACATCTTCACCAGCACCATCTCCTCTCAAAACCCTAGTTCATCTCTTGTATCCAATCTTGTATCAAAACCACAAATTGGTACCTGTGGGTTGCTAGTAGTGTTGATTACTCCTTGTAGTTGATGCTAATTGGTTTACTTGGTGGAAGATCATATGTTCAGATCCTTTATGCATATTATTACTCCTCTGATTATGAACATGAATATGCTTTGTGAGTAGTTACGTTTGTTCTTGAGGACATGGGTGAAGTCTTGCTATTAGTAGTCATGTGAATTTGGTATTCGTTCGATACTTTGATGAGATGTATGTTGTCTTTTCCTCTAGTGGTGTTATGTGAATGTCGACTACATGACACTTCACCATTATTTGGGCCTAGAGGATGGCATGGGGAAGTAATAAGTAGATGATGGGTTGCTAGAGTGACAGAAGCTTAAACCCTAGTTTATGTGTTGCTTTGTTAGGGGCTGATATGGATCCATATGTTTAATGTTGTGGTTAGGTTTACCTTAATACTTCTTTTGTAGTTGCGGACGCTTGCAATAGGGGTTAATCATAAGTGGGATGCTTGTCCAAGAAAGGGAAGTACCCAAGTACCGGTCCACCCACATATCAAATTATCAAAGTACCGAACGCGAATCATATGAACGTGATGAAAACTAGCTTGACGATAATTCCCATGTGTCCTCTGGAGCTCCTTTCTCATTATTAGAAATTGTCCAGGCTTATCCTTTGCTACATAAAGGATTGGGCCACCTTGCTGCAATTTATTTACTTTATTTACTTGTTACTCGTTACCATTTATCTTATCACAAAACTACCTATCACCTACAATTTCAGTGCTTGCAGAGAAAACCTTACTGAAAACCGCTTATCATTTCCTTCTGCTCCTCGTTGGGTTCGACACTCTTACTTATCGAAAGGACTACGATTGATCCCCTACACTTGTGGGTCATCAGCTGTACACGCCCCGGAGTCTCTAGAGAGCTGCCCTCGGGCCTCGGGGGCTCCCGCCCACGCCCAATGGCAGCACTTAGCTCCGTGCTGGTGAGAAGACGTCGAAGACTAGATTAGGTGCCGGACGCGGATTTTCATTTGCTTTTTGCAGTTGTCTTGTTTGTCCCAATTTGGAGTTTTATTGGAGTTGCTTTCAGCATTGCTGCCGTCTTTGACTTGCGACTCTTTGTCTTTTTCGTCTATTTGACTCCTTTTCTCTCGCGCAAGTCTCGCGAGGGGGCTATGCGGGTGCCCTCGCAAGTGTTTTCTGACCCAGTCTTGTGAGCTTCCCTATCCAAGTCCACTACGGGAGCACTCCTCCCGGTCCATGCCCCACGGGCATCACGACACGAACACAGGACCTGAGTCGGTCGCCCTCGCGACCAAGACCGGAAGTTACCTCTCCTGACTAATCCTTGCAGGACATAAAGCGCGCGAGGAGGCCTCAGCCTCAG
>NC_041385.1:398958719-398984269 GCF_002162155.2 Triticum dicoccoides | reverse complement strand
TGAGCATGCGGCACCGAAACACAGCACAGAAATAGCGGAAACAGCATAATAGTTGATGGCAACAGTCCAGCACGCCCCGGCGGGGCCCTACACTACTCTCTCTTTGCGCAAGGAAGGGAGAAAAACAAAATAGGCATGGCTCGCTCGGCACCAACTCGCGGCGAGGGCTCGTACTGCCTCCGGAGCTCAGTCAGACTCCTCCTCGCGCTTCACCGAGACACGACGGTGGACTGACACGCTACCTCCCTCAAGGAAAGCGTGACGGCGCGGAGGCTGGTCATGGCCACAACTGGAGGAGCTGTTGTCCGAGGGGGAGCTGCCGAAGCTTGGCGAGCCACGAACGCCGCCGACCATGCACCTGCCTTCATCTTCATCCCGACCGTTGCCGAGGCTGAGTACCTGCCCGCCGTCATCGTCTTCGGGGCAGCACCCAGTGCGGTGGTCGTCCTCTCCGAACACCCTCACGTAGAGGGTGGCGTCGCCATCAAACTTAAAATGCAGGGTACACCGCTGGCTGAGGCCACGCGCGCGGGCAAATGTTTGCCAGCCTCGGGTCAGGACCACATTCCCGGCGACGGAGATCTCCAGCGAAGCCCAGGAGGCCCTGCTGCAGCAACCGTCCGCTTGAAGCCAGAGGCCGCCAGGAGCGCCGGCCGGAAGTTCCCCGATGAGCCTTTCCCTTCTCTGCGGCCGAGAACCTCTTCGGTGGTGCCATGGGAGATAGAAAGTAGCTGGGATGGGGAGAATGAAGGAAGCGAGGAGGAAGATATACAACGGAGGCTTGCGCTCTCCTGCCTTTATAGCCAGGGGAAGCCAACCATCGGCCTCCACGATCGTAGGTCATGATGACCCGTTTCTGCATGCAGGGACTTGTCAAGTCGAGCAGTTACCGAGACGGCATGGGGAAGCAGAGACACCCACGTCCAATCAACCGCCACGCGGCGCCCAAGGCCGCGGCCTGCGGTGCTTCGCACTTGCCCCTTCGCTTCTCCGCTAAGCCAAGTTTGAGCGTGCCTTCGGCCCGGGGGCTACTGTCTGCATTCTGGGAATGAGGGTCCGCAGACTTGCCTGCCTGCGGCCTGCGGCGTGGCTCAAATGGTGGCCCAGTACGGCCCATCTTTGTCAGCACAAGACTTAAGACCCTCGCGAGGGGCCAAGACTCGCGGGGCGGACGACACAAGGCTTCCTTGGGAACGGCCTCGCTAGGCAGGCTCGCGAGGAGGCGGAGAGATCAAGGCAGGGTACCTCGCGAGGTGCTCATGACGCAAGCCATGACGATTGAGACCAGGCAGGCGTCGGCCTGCGCAGTGTCCTTGTTTCCTCTTTGGTGTAAAGGGGGCAAGCAAAGGCGTGGAATACCGAGGCATCAGGCAAAGGTTGTCGTTTCAATGCAACGAGACCAAGACCAGCAGAGCGGCAGGATGGAGGTCACCGTGGAGCCCCAGACGGCGTCATCGCCAGTACTTTTGGCAGCCGAAGACCAACTTTAGTCAGGATAACTTGTACTAGATGTTCCCTTTCGAAATGGCCGTTGTTGGCGCCCTTCCCGCTCAATATTTGGGAAGAGGACCAGGGCCTCTATAAATAGGACTAGCCACCACAGAGAAAGGGGGGTTCATCGAGTGCTCATTAGAGAGAGAGGCGATCGAACTCACCCAAGCAGTTCATCGTACCAGCTCAAGAACACCTCTTGCGAGGATGTTCTTCCCTTGTACTGTTCATCATCAGCCCCTGAGGCAATCCACCACACCACACACTGGAGTAGGGTATTACACCACGACGGTGGCCCGGACCAGTATAAATCTTGTGTCCCTCTTGTTGTTCATCGTTTTTAGCTTAGATCTCACGAGACGATCGGACGTAGATCGGTAGGGGAGAGATCTTCGTGCGCACCCCAGAGTTTGAACCTTAAGGGTCTGCCGGAACCCAACATCCAACAGTAACGGTGTCGCGTTGACGTTGACGATGAAGGACACTTGCCCGTCGGTGAGTGCGTGGGACTGCGTTCCGAGCTGCTTTGAGGCGTAGTAGTACGGAGCCTTGTAATGATTCGGCCATGGCGATGTGCATGGTTGGCCACGGTAGCGGGGCCCTGCGTCTGCCACCTCCACCACGACCATCGCCTCCTCGTCCACCACCACGACCTCTACCTCCGCCTCCGCCGGCCTGCTGCTTCTTGAGTGGCGCAGCCTTTACCTTCACTTTGAGGCGGCGATTTTGTCGTGTCTCCTAGTTGATCTTTCGAGCGAGCGTGATCGCCGGATCCTCCACCACCGCCATCTCCGACAGTTTCTCATGCGGGTCCATGCGTCTGCGGCGGCAAAAAGGGTGGGAACTGGGTGAAGAGCGGCGGGATGAAAGATGAGTGTGGAGGATTTTTTTGCCACGGACAGTAACAAAAGCGCGGGCTTTGCCTCGGTTCTAGGTGAGCCGGGGGTGTCAGAGTCCTACCTGAGTCGTGTCTGGACTCCCGCAGTGCCCCCCACCCTCCCCTCCGCAAACCGATGGGAGTCGGTGTTGGACGGCGGACAACCGTGTCCCGACATATACGGGCGATTTGGGGGGCGAGGGTAACCGTGGCCGTTTCCCTACGTCCAATGCACACATTCAACTCCGCGTATCGTGCTCTTATGACTCACAACGAGCATTTAGCTCTAGATGAAGGGGTGATCACTGAAACATCAGAGAATGACAAACGGTTATGGACTCGCCTTTGGAAGCTCAAAGTGCTACCCAACGTCCGTGTCTTCTGGTGGCTGAGTCCTCTGCGGCATTCTGCCAGTGGAATCTGCACTAAGGCATAGACACATTGCTACTATGGCCCGATGCAAAATTTGCAAGGGTGCAGACGAAGACATGGTGCATGCATTCATCAAATGCTCCCATGCTCAAAGCTTCTGGACAGAAGCTAGGAAATGGCTCAATGTCAAATTGCCACAGCTACATCCGAGTACATGGTGCAAGGATATTATGTGTGATACAGCTTCAATGAGGGAGACCGGGCAAAGATCATCACAGTCATGTGGGCAATATGGACTTCACACAACAACATAACACATGACAGAGAGAGTCTGAATCTCAGCCAGTCCTTGAAGCGAATCAAGGAAGCTCTAATGCTGCTAGAGCTCCCAGTTGAACATACCAGGATTCTGCCTGGTTATGGTTGGAGACCGCCTGACCCAGAATGGACAAAAATAAACACGGATGCAAGCGTCTCGCTGACTGAAAACAAAAGTGGAGCGGAGGGTCTAGCAAGAACCCTCCGCCTTTGTTGCTGCCTGGAGTAAGCCGCACCTTAATGTCACGGATCCGCTCATTGCAGATGCTCTGGCTCTACGTGACAGAGTAATTTTCGGTAAACTTTGGGGTTTTCCGCGAGTGGTGTTTGAAGTAGATTGCTTGGAGTTGGTACAACTCTGGAACTCGTAACAATTTTCGCGCTCTGTTATAGCGCCCATTCTTCTCGAAATTGAAGGGCTAGCCTCAACTTTTCTTAGTTTTGTTGTTCAACATGTAATGAGACAAGCCAACAACTCAGCGCACCTATGTGTTTCCTCGTGACGAGCCTGATGGCTGATCGCGCTGGAGCTAGAAATGATTGAATAAAGCTCTATGATTCCCGAAAAAAAATGCACACATTCAACTTGTTACTGGTACCCCCGTCAAAAAAGAAAAAAAAACTTGTTAGTGGTACCATGGAGTAGTCGCATGCACGTTGGTGTTGACGCAGGATGCAATAGTTTAGCGAGTCCCCGCAAGACGTGGGTAAAGTCAAGAGGCAAGGTTAAGTTATACAGGCGCATCCATTTTGAGGAGCCATATTTTTTTCCTTTTGCAGAGAGAGGCTGAGCGGCTGAGCGTCAAGGATTGCTTGACCTTGAGCTGGCGGTGGAAAAAGTCCCATCCAGCTAGCGCTCCGCATGTCGGGCGGGCCCACCTGCAGGTGCGCATTCCCAGGCAACGCGTCACAAATCGACGGACCGTCTCATCGTGAACGTGATGCGTTGGCAGCTTATTCAGATGGTACAACGGCTCCGCCGTGCTCAAACTCATTTTGGAGTCTTCAGATTCTTGTTCTGCTTAGCTGTTATTCCAGTCAAGTGATTGATTAGTTGTTGCCGAGTTGTTGGCAACGGCAAGATGACAACAATTTCATTGAATCCACAGGGAATCGAATGATGAAACTTCTCATTATCGAATCGATCTTCTATAGGAGTATTTCATTCACAAATGAAAAACAAGAACAAATTAATGGGAGGAGAGAAGAATGAAGAAGAAGAAGAAGAACACACCAAGGATATTAACGGCATTGTTTCACCACAGCAAACTCGTATATGATCAGAATGTATGGAAAAAAATCCCGAAAAGAATCAACTTCATGGCTGCCCGGCAGCCGGTGGAGGCGGCGACGAGTAGTCGTACGCCGGCATCTTCCACGTCGCCGGTGGTGGAGGCGAGAGGTGCCGGTCCTCCGGTGACACCTCGTAGTTGGGCGGCGCTGGTAGGTCGTAGTGGGGCGGTGTTGTCGGCTCTTCGTACTCTGGCGGTGGCGGTGATAGGTACCGGTCCTCTGGTGACACCTCGTAGTAGGGCGGAGGTGGAGACTCTTGGTAAGCTGCGGGTGGCGGTGAGTGGTACCGGTCCTCCGGTGACACCTCGTAGTAGGGAGCTGGCACCTCGTAGTGGGGAGGCGTTGTCGGCTCTTGGTACGCTGGAGGTGGCGGCGAAAGGTACCGTTCCTCAGGTGAGACCTCGTAGTACGGAGGTGGGGGTGATGGAGACGGGGGTGGAGGAGACGGGGTTGGTGGAGGAGGCGACGGCGGCGGTGGTGAAGGTGGCGGAGGAGATGGGGTTGGTGGCGGTGGTGAAGGCGGAGGAGGTGGCGGCGACGGCAACACGAACTTCTTGCACCTGAAGGCGTCGCAGTTGACATGGTTGCTGTTGAAGAATTGGCACTGCTCGGTTGACCTCTGGTCAGGGCGGTTCGGGATGCAGTTCCGGCGATCGTCCAATGCCTTGACGTGCATGCACACCGGCGGCTCGCCGGTGATGTAGTTGTAGGAGTAGGTGAAGTTCTGGAGATGCGGCAGGTGGCAGATCCCCTCCGGCACGTCGCCGGTGAGGCGGTTGTGACCAAGGTCGAGCTGCTCGATGCTGTGGAGGTTGGCGAGCTCGGCGGGGATGGCGCCCATGAGCTGGTTGTGGCTGACGTCGAGCACGGTGAGGGCGGTGAGCATGCCGAGCTTCGGGGGGACGCACGACTTTAGCCCGGTGTTCATGAGTATGATCTCATTGAGCGTGCCGGACATGTTGGCGACGGAAGCCGGGAGGCAGCCGCCGAAGTCGTTGTTGGCGAGCACGAGGACAGACGCCGGTGAGTTGCCGACGTTGTCGGGGATCTGGAAGCGGAAGCGGTTGGAGTTGATGAAGATGGCGTCGAGCGGGAGGTCGAAGAGCTCTTTGGGCACGGGGCCCTCGAACTCGTTGTAGCGGAGGTCGAGGTACCTGAGGCTGGGCAGGCGGAGCACGACGTCGGGAAAGGCGCCGACGAAGCGGTTGTTGCTGAGGTCGAGCTCGTGGAGCAGGTGCATCCCGTGGAAGGAGGCCGGGACGAGGCCGCAGAAGCGGTTGGAGTTGACGTGGAAGACGGAGAGGTCAGCGAGCCTGCCGAGCGCCTCCGGGAGGTGGCCGGCGAGGTCGGCGTGGTTGAGGTCGACGGCGGCGACGACGGTGATGTAATGGTCCGCCTGGGACGGCGCGCAGAAGACGCCGTAGTAGGAGCAGACGTCGGGGCCCGACCAGGAGCCGGTGAGGTTGCGCGGGTCGGAGAGGATGGCGCGCTTCCAGGCCTGCAGCGCCACGTAGGCATCGCGGAGGCGCGGATTGGCGAAGGAGTAGGACGGGTCGACGAAGACGTCGCTGCCGTCGTCGGCGCCGTGGCTCTGGAGCAGCCGGCGCTGGTGGCCGGGCGTGGCCGCGGTGAGGTGCGGGACGAGGAGCAGCGCGAGGAAGAGGAGGAGGGGCGTCTTGGTGGTCGCCATTGCCGTCTGTGTACGCATGGTAGCCCGCGGCGGGCTGTGTGTGTGCTGCGGCGTGGATGGATGCTCATGGGTTTGAGGGGGGTGGGGTTCATATGGGGGAGCAGGAGAGGCCAAATCGCGGCGCCGGAATAGAATAATGGCGCGGTGATTGGACCGGACGGCTGCGATCGCGGGATGGCTTTGGTTGGTTGCGTGTGCGCGTGATGGACCAACGCTCCAGCCAACGGATCAACTGGCAGCTGGAAGAGGAGCTGCCTTCCACAACGTCGTCGGGTCGTTTGATCGCATTTTCTGATGATTGATGACCAATGTTGTATAATTGGCTTTTTCTTTTTACGATTCTTTTTTTTTTTGGCGAGCCATCAACGAACGGTGTTTTCTTTTGCGCTCACCGAAAAAATGAAGGGAATAAATTATCAGGGTGAGGAGAAATTATCACGAGTTAATTGCACATAAGTACCACAATTCGGGCATCACATGCAGATTGATACCATGATTGCTAATTTCTGCGTGTCAGTACCAACATTGGTCTAAGTTTTTGCAAATTAGGCTAAAACGCGTATTTATACGTATTGATTGTGTATCTGACCGATGGGGCTCGCCCGTCAGGTGCCGACGTGGCATGTTTTTTGCAGAAAACCCCCTTATGTTATATGTAATCACAAAAATACCCAAATTTTTTGCGGGAAAAAGGCTCCAGGAGAGGATTTTTTTTCTTCGCAATTTCCACCATCGAATCTGGACTGGTTTGAAATTTTCCGCCACTTGAACAAATAAATAAAACGAAAGTGAAATCAGGTGCCGGGGGGAATCGAACCCGCGACCTGCAGTGCACAGGCGCCACGGGCTAACCACTACGCCACAGGGCAGCTCACGTTCCTCCACAGGCGTCTCCTCTGTTAAAGTATGCCTGAAGCGCTGGGCCGGCCCACCGAGGCCTGCATTTTTTTTTCGTTTCGCACTTAACTGGCGCGCCTGTTGGGCTCGTTCGTTGCCCCGGTTACTATTCGTTTCATTTCTTTTATGCTTTTATAATGCGCGGTGAACATTTTGTAATCTATATATGGTGTACATTTTCTTAATACATGATGAGTTTCAAGAATATTATGATCACACAATTTTTTATTTACAGTGAATATTTTCTTAATACATGGTGAAATTTTTTGCATTTCAAAAAATGTTCAGCATGTATTAAAAATTTATTGTGTAAAATTCATTCTTGCATTTCCAGAAACACGTCAATTTTTTCTTATAAAAGTTGAACAGTTTTAATGCATTTCTAAAATTTATTAAGATTACACAATTATTTTTAATACAGGTTGTCAAATTTTCCTTGCGAATGATTAATACTTTCTCCATTAATAAACGCTGAACATATTTTAAATGCAAATCGAACATTTTTGTAATATATCTTGAACTTTTTCTTAAGATATGATGAACATTTTACGTAAAGCGCGGTGAATTTTTTGTAATTTATGGTGAACATTTTCTTGATACATGAAGAGTTTCAAGAACTTTTTGCCCCGGTTTCTTAATCATTCTTGCAATCAATGCATTAAAAGTTGAACATATAATTTTAAATGCATTAAATTTTTTAAACATGGCGCAGAACATGTATTAAAAATAATTGTGTAATCATAATAAATTTTAGAAATGCATTAAAACTTTTCAATTTTTATTATAATAATCAAGTGTTTCTCGAAATGCAAATTGATTTTACACAATAAGTTTTAATATATACTGAACATTTTGTGAAGTACAAAAATTTCATCATGTATTAAGAAAATATTCAACATAATAATCTTGAAACTCACCGTGTATTAATAAAATGTCACCATAAATTACAAAAAAGTTACCTCGAATTAGGTAAAATGTTCCTTGTCGTAAGAAAATTGAACAACCTATAGTACAAAAATGTTCAATTTGCATTTCAAAAATGTTTAACGGATATTACCAAAGTTTATTATATTAAGAAAATGTTCACCGTTTGTAAAGAAAAGTTCATCGTACATTGAAAAATGTTCACTATAAGCAGAAAAAATGTTCACTATATTACCAAATGTTCACCGCGCATTATAAAAGCATAAGAGAAATGAAACGAATAGTAACCGGCGCAAGGAACGAGCCCAACACGCGCGCCAGTTAAGTGCGAAACGAAAAAAAAATGCAGGCCTCGGTGGGCCGGCCCAGCGCTTCAGGCATACTATAAGAGAGGAGACGCCTGTTGAGGAACGTGAGCTGCCTTGTGGCGTAGTGGTTAGCCAGTGGCGCCTGTGCACTTCTGGTCGCGGGTTCGATTCCCGCCGGTGCCTGATTTCATTTTTCTTTTATTTATTTGTTCAAGTGGCGGAAAATTTCAAACCAGTCCAGATTCGATGGTGGAAATTGCGAACAAAAAAAATCCTCTCCTGGAGCCTTTTTCCCGCAAAAAAATTGGGTATTTTTGTGATTACATATAACATAAGGGGGTTTTCTGCAAAAAAACATGCCACGTCGGCACCTGACGTGCGGGCCCCGTCGGTCAGATACACCGTCAATACGTATAAATATACGTTTTAGCCTAATTTACAAAAACTTAGACCAATGTTGGTACTGACACGTAAAAAATAGCAATCATGGTACCAATCTGCATGTGATGCCCGAATTGTGGTACTTCTGTGCAATTAACTCAATTATCACCGATAACAAAGAAAGCGATGCTAGCTAGCTGCGCTCCCTAGTAGAAAAAAAAGGAAAATAGCTGCGTTGTGCTGTGCTGTTTGTGCTGCGTTGTGTTCCATGGTATGGTATGGTATGGTAGTGAGGGCCCCGTCGCAACGTGCAGAGCATCCATTCCACTCCGACGAGACGACGACGACGACGCCGACGCGCTTAGTGGGAATCCACACCTAGCGAAGCCAGCAGCTATGGCCCTTTGTTTTCTCCTCCGTAATCCAACTAGAGTAGTATAGGAGTATTTCCGCGCAAATAAACCATTAGATAAATTATTTTGATTTTCGCCGACCGGCTAATCATGATACTAATCACGTATTGTTCTTTTTTTGGTTCTGGTACACCTGCTGCTTTCAGACTGTTTTGTTGGTTTCTTCTCATCATGACGACATTAAGTAATGGAGTAGTATAGCTATAGTCCTTGGAAGCGTTTGAGGGAGCCCACCATTTGAGCCTTGAAACACGGGGAGACGCCTGTCATGTGAGTGACTAGCTCCTCATTCCTGACCACAATTAAGTAGGAGTAGTAGCATCTGTAATGTCAGTGCTTGCCAGTGTTTAACGGCTTCATACGCTTGGCTGCATCGGTACGTAACCTGCACAGGATCATGCATCCGTCCAACTTGTCCATTACGGAATGTACGTGAGCACGCCAACGAGTAAAGTTATTGTTTTTTCTTTTGAAAAGAATACAAAGTGTCTCAACATAATAAAAATTACGTGATTTTAAGACCACGGAACATCCACTACTAGCGTCAGAACGAGTTGTTGACGCGTTGTTGTCGCTACTCCTCTACCGCAGCCGGCTTAACCTTGTCGATGACACCCGAAAATTCTTCCCGCATGTGCCCCTGAGGACCAGCGTCCTAGAGCCGCAGTCGTCGTCGTTAAACTCCTTAGCAAGATCTGAAGCACCTGACACCAAATCTCGCTACATGACGAGAAATCCTAATCTCATCGCTCAAAGGAGACGATAGAAATCTATCGTCGGTGCTCCATTGACTACGTCCAATTGAATAAACTCAAAACGGATTAGATCCCGAAAGACAAACTTGGATAAGAAGCGCCACCATCCACCCGACGCTTCTTCTATGAGGACTAAAAAAACTAACCTAAACTACTAAGCGAATCAGAGGAGCCGAAACCAGGCGATACATACATGTTGCCGTTGGTAATGGTGATGATTGCGGGCGGGAGAAGGATCGCTATTCGGTTTAAGGTTTCTGGTGGGCCTGCTATACGGTAGTACACGTCAACAACAAGAACAAGAAGAAAGAGCAAGAGCAGAGGTTTGCTTTGCTTGCATGTGAGCTGGCCCCACACGCTGTCACCGCCTAACGCTGCCACCACCACCATCAACATCATTTTATCAT
Organism: Triticum dicoccoides; assembly: GCF_002162155.2. Classification (NCBI taxonomy): domain Eukaryota; kingdom Viridiplantae; phylum Streptophyta; class Magnoliopsida; order Poales; family Poaceae; genus Triticum; species Triticum dicoccoides. The sequence goes on along the minus strand of NC_041385.1, from coordinate 398,974,143 downwards.
CATCGTACGCAAACCGAACCGAACCGAGTCGAATCAAGTATCAAACCATACAAATACTGGTGTATGTCGAAAAAGGGATAAGCTTAGGTTAGGTTAGGGATGGATTGAATGGCCCCATGGCCAACGCCTGGCTGTGTGTGCGCGACCAATCACAACCAACGCAGCATTCCCTTTCCCTGCGTCGTCTCCTCGCTGGGCAGCCGCAGCCTGGCTGGCACCATGATATCATTCATTCATTCATTCTCAGGTGCGGGTTGCCCGGCCTGATTGTGTTCCGTTCCAGATCGGCGGCCAAATCCTCCCCTGAAACGTACGTATCACCTCTCTTTTTACTCCTACCTACAGCGTGCTCTGTGCTGCTATCCCTTCAAAAGTGCTTAGTCAGTGCTATGTTCCGCTCATGTTCTCTAGCATCAGAAAACGGTAGCGAATCATCAATTTGCTTCAACGGGGTTCAGTACAATGGATTGGCTGGTCACGCCCGTGAATACTGCTTGGCGCTCATGCCCTATTCAACTCTAGACTAGACTCTAGTGCCTTGTGAATATCTTACCCAAATCTCATCGATACAACACAACACTACCAATCTCTCAAAGGCAAGGGCCCGCCGCCCGCGAACCGGCACAAATCTTGAGTTGTATTCTTCTAGGGCGTGCTTGGTTCCAGTTTGCAACAGTAACTGCATTGCATGTCCATCTTCAACCAGTCTGGTTATTCAATTGCAGCCTCATATGCAGCAGATGCAACCTGTTTGGTTGCCTGCATCACATGGAGGGGCACTTACCCCCCTACTATTTGATTGCCGTTTTTGTGCTTAGAGTGTGAGGAGATACAAACTTCAATTGTTTGGTTGCAAACAACGTTTGTGTTCTGCTCATCCCATTTTTTTTTCTCGAATACGCACGAGAGTGTGCGTATCATTCATTAGAGAAGAAAGGGTACGAAACCCATGTCCACCATTACATAGTTATTTACAAGCGGAATTCCGCCTACCCTAAGACTACCAAAGGCTACTACTCGCTGACATCCCACGCAAATTGAGCTACCTCGAACCCGATATTATCCTCCTTGAAGAGGCCTGCTTCGCCCACAGTTGTCCTTCCTCATGAATCCGTTGCATGGCTTGTTGAAATGATGGCGTTGCTCCATTAAACACCACATCAATCCTATGCTTCCATATTGTCCACATGACCAGTAGACACTTCGCTCTGTGCGCTTTCCGGTTAGCCGAGACATCCTCCTGCCGCAGGCACCATTGCTCAAGCGATTCCCCATACCTGTGCTGAACCTCCTCCTTGTTGGCAAGTCTGCCTACCGCCGGCCAAATCTGATTTGCAAAGCTACATTCTAACATCAGGTGCTGCATGGATTCTTGATGTTGATCACACATGGGGCAGGCTGCTTGGTGAGGCAGGCCATGTCGTGCAAGCCTCACGGATGTCCAACATCTATCCTTTATGGCCAGCCAACTGAAGAAACGACACCTAAGCGGTGCCCTGGATTGCCAGGTGAAGTCTGCAGTTGGCGAAACCTGCCGCCCGGAGAACCTTGCCGCATAAGCTGAGCGAGTCAAAAAACAACCATTGCTCTCCCAAGCCCAGGTCACAGAGTCTTGACTATCGTCATCGAGTGTAATGGATGAGACACAAGTCCACAGAAGGAGATATTGATCAAGTGCCTCCGGTGTCAGTTCAGTGCCAACATGCCGTGCCCAACTGCCATCTCTCAACGCATCCGCTACCAATTCAGATTGTCGCACCCGCTTCGGGACCCGAATGTATATGCTCGGTGCAATATCTCTGACTCGCTCGCCCATGATCCATCTATCCTCCCAAAACAGAGTCGCTTTCCCATCACCAACTGTCGTCCGGGCAGCAGCATCCACCAGTGCCTGAGATTCCGTTGGTATAGTAATCTGAAAGCCGGTCCAAGGTCTTTCCTTATCTGCTTTTCTCAGCCAGGCCCAGCGCACCCGAAGGGCCTTGTTAAACCAAGGCAGATTTGGTAACCCTAGCCCACCTGCCCACTTGGGCGTGCAAACTTCCTCCCAGGCAACCGAGCAGCTGCCGCCATTGGCCTCCTTCTTACCGCACCAAAGGAAATGCCTGCATATCTTGACTAGCGCCGCCAGCATTCTTGCAGGAAGATCCAAAGCCATCATAGTGTGGATAGGAATGGCACACAGCACGGATTGTATGAGCAACAAGCGGCCACTCTTAGGCAGCATTGCCGCCTTCCAAAGTGGGAGGCAATCGGCCACACGGTCCAACAGTCCCTGGAGTTGAGCTGCCGAAGCCTTTCTGATCGTGAGTGGAATGCCCAAATACTTGCAGGGAAACATCGAGGTCGAGCACCCAAGGCTATGCGACACCCACTGTATCTCTTCCTGGGAGCAACGAATAGGCACTGCCGAGCTCTTGTTCATGTTAACCACCAGGCCCGAAGCTTGCCCAAAGAGCTGAAGAATCGCTCAACAAGTGATAGTTTCCACCTCATTTGGTTTGAAGAACACAATCACATCATCCGCAAACATGGATACCCTCTGCTGCATTCTGGCTTGAGACAGCGGTGCCAACAACCCATACTCCATGGCGTGCGTGAACAGTGCAAATAACGGCTCCATGCAGAGAATGAAGATCATGGGTGAGACGGGGTCACCTTGCCGCAGGCCTTGACAAGCAAGTATAGGTTTACCAGGGCATCCATTGATCATGATCCGGGTGGAGGAGGTAGCTAGCAGTCCACAAATCCATGCTATCCATTTTTCACCAAAGCCAGAACGCCTTAGGACCTCGACCAGGAAGGGCCAGCTGATGGAGTCGAATGCTTTGTTGATATCCAGCTTCAGCATAACTGTCGGCGATTTGAGAGCATGCAATCTTCTGGCCATACATTGTACAAGCATAAAATTATCATGGAGGGATCTGCCCTTGACAAAAGCACTTTGGTGCGGCCCTACAAGCTTTGGCAAGTCCTTAGCAAGTCTAATGGCCAGAATCTTGTCAAAGATTTTTACTGGCCCACTGATAAGGCTAATCGGACGGAAATCCTTGATATCCACGGCCCCGGCTTTCTTCGGCAGTAGAGACACCAGGGCTGTTGGAAATATGCCCTAGAGGCAATAATAAATTAGTTATTATTATATTTCCTTGTTCATGATAATCGTTTATTATCCATGCTATAATTGTATTGATAGGAAACTTAGATACATGTGTGGATACATAGACAACACCATGTCCCTAGCAAGCCTCTATTGACTAGCTCGTTGATCAATAGATGGTTACGGTTTCCTAACCATGGACATTGGATGTCATTGATAACGGGATCACATCATTAGTAGAATGATGTGATGGACAAGACCCAATACTAAGCCTAGCACAAAGATCGTAGTTCGTATGCTAAAGCTTTTCTAATGACAAGTATCTTTTCCTTAGACCATGAGATTGTGCAACTCCCGGATACCGTAGGAATGCTTTGGATGTACCAAACGTCACAACGTAACTGGGTGACTATAAAGGTGCACTACAGGTATCTCCGAAAGTGTCTGTTGGGTTGCACGAATCGAGACTGGAATTTGTCACTCCGTGTAAACGGAGAGGTATCTCGGGGCCCACTCGGTAGGACATCATCATAATGTGCACAATGTGACCAAGGGGTTGATCACGGGATGATGTGTTACGGAACGAGTAAAGAGACTTGCCGGTAACGAGATTGAACTAGGTATCGGCATACCGACGATCGAATCTCGGGCAAGTACAATACCGTTAGACTAAGGGAATTGTATACGGGATCGATTGAGTCCATTGACATCGTGGTTCATCCGATGAGATCATCGTGAAACATGTGGGAGCCAACATGGGTATCCAGATCCCGCTGTTGGTTATTGACCGGAGAACGTCTCGGTCATGTTTGCATGATTCCCGAACCCGTAGGGTCTACACACTTAAGGTTCGATGACGCTAGGGTTATAAAGGAAGTTTGTATGTGGTTACCGAATGTTGTTCGGAGTCCCGGATGAGATCCTGGACGTCACGAGGAGTTCCGGAATGGTCCGGAGGTAAAGATTTATATATGGGAAGTCCTGTTTTGGTCACCGGAAAAGTTTCGGGTTTTATCGGTAATGTACCGGGACCACCGGGAGGGTCCCGGGGGTCCACCAAGTGGGGCCACCGGCCTCGGAGGCTTGCATGGGCCTAGAGTGGAAAGGGACCAGCCCCAGAGTGGGCTGGTGCGCCTCCCACCCTTGCCCAAGGCGCAGCTAGGAGGGGAGAGGGGAAACCCTAGGCGCAGATGGGCCTATAGGCCCACCCTAGGGCGCGCCCCCTCTCTCCCCCTCTTGGCCGGCCCCTCCAAGTCCCATCTAGGGCTGGCTGCCGCCCCCTAGGGGTGGAAACCTAGGTGGGGGCGCAGCCCCCCCTCCCCCTATATATATTGGAGGCATTGGAGCAGCCCAAGACATGAGAACTTCTCCTCTTGGCGCAGCCCTACCTCTCTCCCTTCTCCTCATATCTCGTGGTGCTTGGCGAAGCCCTGCTGGACTACCACGCTCCTCCATCACCACCACGCCGTTGTGCTGCTGCTGGATGGAGTCTTCCTCAACCTCTCCCTCTCTCCTTGCTGGATCAAGGCGTGGGAGACGTCATCGGGCTGTACGTGTGTTGAACGCGGAGGTGCCGTCTGTTCGGCGCTAGGATCTTCGGTGATTTGGATCACGACGAGTATGACTCCTTCAACCCCATTCTCTTGAACGCTTCCGCTTAGCGATCTACAAGGGTATGTAGATCCACTCTCCTTCCCCTCGTTGCTGGTTTCTCCATAGATAGATCTTGGTGACACGTAGGAAAATTTTGAATTTCTGCTACGTTCCCCAACAGTGGCATCATGAGCTAGGTCTATTGCGTAGATTCTTTGCACGAGTAGAACACAAAGTAGTTGTGGGCGTTGATCTTGTTCAATATGCTTACCGTTACTTGTCCAATCTTGTTTCGACGGTATTGTGGGATGAAGCGGCCCGGACCGACCTTACACATACACTTACGTGAGACAGGTTCCACCGACTGACATGCACTTGGTGCATAAGGTGGCTAGCGGGTGCCAGTCTCTCCCACTTTAGTCGGAACGGATTCGATGAAAAGGGTCCTTATGAAGGGTAAATAGCAATTGACATATCACGTTGTGGTTTTTGCGTAGGTAAGAAACGTTCTTGCTAGAAACCCATAGCAGCCACGTAAAACATGCAAACAACAATTAGAGGACGTCTAACTTGTTTTTGCAGGGTATGCTATGTGATGTGATATGGCCAAGAAGAATGTGATGAATATATGTGATGTATGAGATTGATCATGTTCTTGTAATAGGAATCACGACTTGCATGTCGATGAGTATGACAACCGGTAGGAGCCATAGGAGTTGTCTTTATTTATTGTATGACCTGCGTGTCATTGAACAACGCCATGTAATTACTTTACTTTATTGCTAACCGGTAGCCATAGTAGTAGAAGTAATAAGTTGGCAAGACAACTTCATGAAGACACGATGATGGAGATCATGATGATGGAGATCATGGTGTCATGCCGGTGACGATGATGATCATGGAGCCCCGAAGATAGAGATCAAAAAGGAGCAAAATGATATTGGCCATATCATGTCACTATTTGATTGCATGTGATGTTTATCATGTTTATGCATCTTATTTGCTTAGAACGACGGTAGTAAATAAGATGATCCCTTACAACAATTTCAAGAAGTGTTCTCCCCTAACTGTGCACCGTTGCTAAAGTTCGTCGCTTCTAAGCACCACGTGATGATCGGGTGTGATGGATTCTTACGTTCACATACAACGGGTGTAAGATAGATTTACACATGCGAAACACTTAGGGTTAACTTGATGAGCCTAGCATGTACAGACATGGCCTCGGAACACAGAGATCGAAAGGTTGAGCATGAGTCGTATAGTAGATACGATCAACATGAAGATGTTCACCGATGATGACTAGTCCGTCTCACGTGATGATCGGACAGGCCCTGTTGACTCGGATCATGTAATCACTTAGATGACTAGAGGGATGTCTATCTGAGTGGGAGTTCATAAGATGAACTTAATTATCCTGAACATAGTCAAAAGACCCTTTGCAAATTATGTTATAAGCTCGCGCTTTAGTTCCACTGTTTAGATATGTTCCTAGAGAAAATATAGTTGAAAGTTGACAGTAGCGTTTATGCGAACAGTAGAAAGCTTATGTCCTTAATGCACCACTCAGTGTGCTGAACCCCAAGCGTCGTTTGTGGATGTTGCGAACATCGTACATACACGTTTTGATAACTACGTGATAGTTCAGTTAAATGGTTTAGAGTTGAGGCACCAAAGACGTTTTCAAAACGTAGTAGAACATATGAGATGTTTCGAGGGTTGAAATTGGGATTTCAGGCTCGTGCCCACGTCAAGAGGTATAAGACCTCCGACGATTTTCTTGACCTGCAAACTAAGGGAGAAAAGCTCAATCGTTGGGCTAGTGCTCAGATTGTCTGAGTGCAAAAATCACTTGAATCGAGTGGGAGTTGATCTTCCAGATGAGATAGTGATGTTTCTCCAAAGTCATTGCCACCAAGCTGCTAGAGCTTCATGATGAACTATAACATATCAAGGATAGAGATGATGATCCTTGAGGTATTCGCGTTGTTTGACACCGCGAAAGTAGAAATCAAGAAGGAGCATCAATTGTTGATGGTTGTGAAACCACTAGTTTCAAGAAGGGCAAGGGCAAGAAGGGATACTTCATGAAACGGCAAATCAGCTGCTGCTCTAGTGAAGAAACCCAAGGTTGAACCCAAACCCGAGACTAAGTGCTTCTGTAATAAGGGGAACAACCACTGGAGCAGAATTACCCTAGATACTTGGTAGATGAGAAGGCTGGCAAGGTCGATAGAAGTATATTGGATATACATTATGTTAATATGTACTTTACTAGTACTCCTAGTAGCACCAGGGTATTAGATACCGGTTCGGTTGCTAAGTGTTAGTAACTCGAAATAAAAGCTACGAGATAAAAGGAGACTAGCTAAAGGCGAGCTGACGATATGTGTTGGAAGTGTTTCCAAGGTTGATGTGATCAAACATCGCACGCTCCCTCTACCATCAAGATTAGTATTAAACCTGAATAATTGTCATCTGGTGTTTGCGTTGAGCATAGACATGATTGGATTATGTCTATCGCAATACGGTTATTCATTTAAGGAGAATAATGGTTACTCTATTTATTTGAATAATACCTTCAATGGTCTTGCACCTGAAGGATTGGTTTATTGAATCTCGATCGTAGTGATACACATTTTCATGCCAAAATTATAAGATAGTAATGATAGTACCACTTACTTGTGGCACTGCCATGTAAGTCATATTGGTATAAAACGCATGAAGAAGCTCCATGTTGATGGATCTTTGGACTCACTCATTTTTGAAAAGTTTGAGACATGTGAACCATGTCTATTGGTGCATACGCATGAAGAAACTCCATGCAGATGGATCGTTTAGACTCACTTGATTTTGAATCACTTGAGATATGCAAATCATACCACATGGACAAGATGACTGAAAAGCCTCAGTTTCAGTAAGATGGAACTAGATAGCAACTTGTTGGAAGTAACACATTTTGATGTGTGCAGTCCAATGAGTGCTGAGGCATGCAGTGAATATCGTTATGTTCTTACTTCACAGATGATTCGAGTAGATGTTGAGTATATTTACTTGATGAAACACAAGTCTGAATTATTGAATGGTTCAAGTAATTTCAGAGTGAAGTTTAAGATCTTCGTGACAAGAGGATAGAATGTCTATGATATGATCATAGAGATGAATATCTGAGCTACGAGCTTTGGCACGCAATTAAGACATTGTGGAAATTGTTTCACAATTAATACCGCCTGGAACATCATAGTGTGATGGTGTGTCCGAACATCATAGTTGCACCCTATTGGATATGGTGCGTACCATGATGTCTCTTATCGAAATTACCACTATTATTCATGGGTTAGGCATTAGAGATAACCGCACTCACTTTAATAGGGTACCACGTAATTCTGTTGAGACGACAACGTTTGAATTATGGTTTGGAGAAACCTAAGTTGTCGTTTCTTAAAGGTTTGGGGCTGCGACGCTTATGTGAAAAAGTTTCAGGTTGATAAGCTCGAACCCAAAGCGGATAAAATGCATCTTCATAGGACACCCAAGATAGTTGGGTATACCTCCTAATTCAGATCCGAAAGCAATAGGGATTGTTTCTTGAATCGGATCCTTTCTCGAGGAAAGGTTTGTCTCGAGAATTGAGTGGGAGGATAGTGGAGACTTGATGAGGTTATTGAACCATCACTTCAACCAGTGTGTAGCAGGGCACAGGAAGTTGTTCCCGTGGCACCTACACCAATTGAAGTGGAAGCTTATGATATCGATCATGAAGCTTCGGATCAAGTCACTACCGAACCTCGTAGGACGACAAGGACGCGTACTGCTTTGGAGTGGTACGGTGATCCTGTCTTGAAGGTCATGTTGCTAGACAACAATGAACCTACGAGCTATGGAGAAGCGATGGTGGGCCCAAATTCCGACAAATGGTTAGGAGCCATAAAATCTGAGAAAGGCTCCATGACTTTGGAAGAACTGCTTGATGGTCGTAAGGCTATTGGGTACAGATGGATTTTAGAAGAAGACAGACAATGATGGTAAGTATCACCATTAAGAAAGCTCGACTTGTCGTTAAGATGTTTTCCGACAAGTTCAAGGAGTTGACTACGATGAGACTTTATCACTCGTAGCGATGCTAAGAATCTGTTAGGATTATATTAGCAATTACTGCATGATTTATGAAATCTTGCAGATAGGATGTCAAAACATTGTTTCCTCGACGTTATACTTGAGGAAAGGTTGTATGTGATACAACCAGAAGGTTTTGTCAATCCTGAAAGACGCTAGTAAGTATGCAAAGCTCCAGCAATCCTTCTTAGGACTGGAGTAAGCATCTCGGAGTTGGAATGTACGCTTTGATGAGATGATCAAAGATTTTGGGTTTATACAAAGTTTGTGAGAAACTTGTATTTCCAAAGAAGTGAGTGGGAGCACTATAGAATTTCTGATGAGTATATGTTGTTGATCAGAAATGATGTAGAATTTCTAGAAAGCATATAGGGTTATTTGAAAGGTGTTTTTCAATGGAAAACCTGGATTAGGCTACTTGAACAATAAGCATCAAGATCTATATGATAAAAATGCTTAATAGTACTTTCAAATGAGCATATACCTTGACATGATCTTGAAGGTGTTCAAGATGGATCAGTCAAAGAAGGAGTTCTTACCTGAGATGTAAGGTATGAAGTTAAGACTTAAAGCTCGACCACGGCAGAAAAGAGAGAAAGGACGAAGGTCGTCCCCTATGCTTTAGACGTAGGCTCTACAGTATGCTATGCTATGTACCGCACCTGATGTGTGCCTTGCCACATGTTTGGCAAGAGGGTACAAAGGTGATCAAGGAGTGGATCACCAGATAGCGGTCAAAATTGTCCTTGGAGTAATAAGGATTTATTTCTCAATTATGGAGGTGATAAAGAGTTCGGCGTAAAGGGTTACGACGATGCAAGCTTTAAACACCTATCCGAATGACTCTGAGTAGCAAACCGGATACGTATAGTGGAGCAACCATTTGGAATAGCTTCAAGTGGAGCGTGGAAGCAGCATTTACAATATGACATAGAGAATTGCGAAATACATACAGATCTGATTGTTGCAGACCCGTTGACTAAAACCTCTCTCACAAGCAAAACATGATCAAACCCCAGAACTCCTTGAGTCTTAATCACATGATGATGTGAACTAGTTTAATGACACTAGTAAACTCTTTGGATGTTGGTCACATGGCGATGTGACCTATGAGTGTTAATCACATGGCGATGTGAACTAGATTATTGACTCTAGTGCCAGTGGGAGACTGTTGGAAATATGCCCTAGAGGCAATAATAAATTAGTTATTATTATATTTCCTTGTTCATGATAATTGTTTATTATCCATGCTATAATTGTATTGATAGGAAACTTAGATACATGTGTGGATACATAGACAACACCATGTCCCTAGCAAGCCTCTATTGACTAGCTCGTTGATCAATAGATGGTTACGGTTTCCTAACCATGGACATTGGATGTCATTGATAACGGGATCACATCATTAGTAGAATGATGTGATGGACAAGACCCAATACTAAGCCTAGCACAAAGATCGTAGTTCGTATGCTAAAGCTTTTCTAATGACAAGTATCTTTTCCTTAGACCATGAGATTGTGCAACTCCCGGATACCGTAGGAATGCTTTGGATGTACCAAACGTCACAACGTAACTGGGTGACTATAAAGGTGCACTACAGGTATCTCCGAAAGTGTCTGTTGGGTTGGCACGAATCGAGACTGGAATTTGTCACTCCGTGTAAACGGAGAGGTATCTCTGGGCCCACTCGGTAGGACATCATCATAATGTGCACAATGTGACCAAGGGGTTGATCACGGGATGATGTGTTACGAAACGAGTAAAGAGACTTGTCGGTAACGAGATTGAACTAGGTATCGGCATACCGACGATCGAATCTCGGGCAAGTACAATATCGTTAGACAAAGGGAATTGTATACGGGATCGATTGAGTCCATTGACATCGTGGTTCATCCGATGAGATCATCGTGAAATATGTGGGAGCCAACATGGGTATCCAGATCCCGCTGTTGGTTATTGACCGGAGAACGTCTCGGTCATGTCTGCATGATTCCCGAACCCGTAGGGTCTACACACTTAAGGTTCGATGACGCTAGGGTTATAAAGGAAGTTTGTATGTGGTTACTGAATGTTGTTCGGAGTCCCGGATGAGATCCCGGACGTCACGAGGAGTTCCGGAATGGTCCGGAGGTAAAGATTTATATATGGGAAGTCCTGTTTTGGTCACCGAAAAAGTTTCGGGTTTTATCGGTAACGTACCGGGACCACCGGGAGGGTCCCGGGGGTCCACCAAATGGGGCCACCGGCCCCGGAGGCTTGCATGGGCCCAGAGTGGAAAGGGACCAGCCCCAGAGTGGGCTGGTGCGCCTCCCACCCTTGCCCAAGGCGCAACTAGGAGGGGAGAGGGGAAACCCTAGGCGCAGATGGGCCTATAGGCCCACCCTAGGGCGCGCCCCCTCTCTCCCCCTCTTGGCCGCCCCCTCCAAGTCCCATCTAGGGCTGGCCGCCGCCCCCTAGGGGTGGAAACCTAGGTGGGGGCGCAGCCCCCCCTCCCCCTATATATATTGGAGGCATTGGAGCAGCCCAAGACATGAGAACTTCTCCTCTTGGCGCAGCCCTACCTCTCTCCCTTCTCCTCATATCTCGCGGTGCTTGGCAAAGCCCTGCTGGACTACCACGCTCCTCCATCACCACCACGCCGTTGTGCTACTGCTGGATGGAGTCTTCCTCAACCTCTCCCTCTCTCCTTGCTGGATCAAGGCGTGGGAGATGTCATCGGGCTGTACGTGTGTTAAACGCGGAGGTGCCGTCCGTTCGGCACTAGGATCTCCGGTGATTTGGATCACGACGAGTACGACTCCTTCAACCCCGTTCTCTTGAACGCTTCCTCTTAGCGATCTACAAGGGTATGTAGATCCACTCTCCTTCCCCTCGTTGCTGGTTTCTCCATAGATAGATCTTGGTGACACGTAGGAAAATTTTGAATTTCTGCTACGTTCCCCAACAAGGGCTTTATTAACTGCCCCCAAACCACGCATATCCTCTCTGTGAAATTGGTCAAGTGCGTTCATGAAATCTGCCCTGATGATCTGCCAGCAAGAGACAAAGAATCTACCGGTGAAGCCATCGGGGCCAGGAGCTTTGTCAAACGGCATGCACTTGATGGCCGAAATCACTTCCTCCTCTGTGAAAGGAACTTCCAGATGCCTCAAGTCCCGAGAAGGAAGGTCCAACAAATCGAGATTCAACCGAGCTTCTCTGGGCCGCGACGCTCCAAGCAGCTCATGAAAGTATTTGTCGGCCACCTCCGCAACCTCATCCTGCCCTGTGAATACAACCCCATCGCGCTGCAGCTTGTTGATTATGTTCTTCCTCTGCCTGTGTCTAGCATGCCGATGGAAGAAAGCCGTGTTGGCTTCCCCCACCCTTAGCTGCAGAAGACGAGAACGCTGCCTTGCCATCGTCCGCTCCAAGGAACACAGCCCTACAATTTCCGCTTAAGAAGATTCCGGAGTCCAAATTCTTGCTCGGGCAGAACCCTCGCCTCCGAAGCCTTCTCAAGACGGCATATGATTTCCATGGCAATTGCAATTTGAAGCCGCGCATTCCCAATCCACCGATCATTCCAGCTCTGCAGTGCCTTAGCCGTTGCGTGCAACTTGTTATCCAGCACAATAAAGGGATTACCCGTCGAGGGTAGAGATTGCCAGGCCAACTTGACAGTGTCCAAGAATCCATCCGCCTTCGGCCAGAAACTCTCAAATTTAAATCGTCGTCCCACCTCAAAATCCGCATCGCAATCAACCAAGAGCGGGCAATGATCCGAGATCACCGAACCGAGCAACGTGAGAAGGCTCCTAGGGTATATATCCTCCCAGGAATTAGTGACAAAAACGTGATCGATCTTCTCCATGGTTGGGTCCCTCCGCTCATTGCTCCAAGTGTAGTGCCTACCATTAAGGTAAAGCTCCTTCAACTCTAGCCGATTGAGAAGGGCACGCATACGAGCCATCATGTGCCTGTTGACAGTGATCTTATTCTTATCCTCCGGGTTAACCAACAAGTTGAAGTCCCCAACAATCGCCCACGGGCCCACATGTAAGTCCCGTACGTCTCTTATCTCCTCCAGAAAAGCCACTTTCTCAGCGTCCCCTTGAGGACCGTACACACCTGTAAGCCACCAAAATGGCGCCCCTTCTTGCGAAATGAGTGCCGTGAGGGTGTTTTGTGTAATATGACTATTAGTGACTGAAACCACCAAGTGATCCCAAGCAATGAGAATTCCACCCCTCGTGCCAGTGGCCGGAACGTAAAAGAAGTTCTCAAATTTATTTCCAAGGCATTGCCGCACAACCTCAGCCGTTATCACCTCCATCTTAGTTTCTTGGATACACACAATATCCACTCTAGCTTCCACTACCGCTTGATAGATAGTAGCTCTACGAGCAGGAGAGTTAAGCCCTCGCACGTTCCACACTAGTAACTTTGGTGGATGAGTCGACATCTGGAGTAACCCACAACCACAATGACAACCTAGGGACGTTAGAGCCCCTCCACCACCACATCTTCCTCGCCTTGCAAGGGCAGGATCGACGCATCCCAGCCAAAGAGCGCCAAAATAGCCTTCACATGACAGTCGAGGAGTGGCTTGTCGAACAGCTTCGCATAAGCCTGAAGAGCCTCATTGCTAATCGCATCCCCTTCGTTCGCCAGGCACAACTTTTTGATTAGGATTGATTGTTGCTTAGACGCCTTAGAGCCCTTGCCGCCTTTGGCAAGGCGAACACTCCTCCGCGGAGTGGTAGTGAGTGGCTTCTTTTGACGAGGCTTCCTTTGTTTTGCCTGCAGATCGCGAGCAGCCAGCTGCTCCAAGATGTGTGAGACGGGGGCACGCAGTTCAGAACAGAAATGCTCAATTTGAGTGCGAAGGGGTGGCGTTGCTGCAGCTAGAGAGGGCACCATCCCAGGCTCGTCTTGTTGCTCAGAAAGGCTGACCAAAAACCACCCAGACTCGCGATTGCATGGCGGAGTCACATCCCCATGCAAAACCGGACCTACCACAGGAGACGAAACCACAGTGGTGCCAGATAATAAATCCAGATCCTGGTGGCCCCGGCTGTCCAAATCTTCCTCGGCTGGCGGGCGCAACCCCTGTAGCCCCACCTCGATTCCCGGCACCACCCCATCGTTGGAGAGGCACAGATCCCACTCCCCAATCCTGACATGCGGGGAGTCATCAGCAGCCAGCATGGCCCGAGCAGCTCCCGAGGGCGAAGGAGCCAACCCCAACCCTGGGCACATACACTGAATCCGTCCTGGTTGGTTGACAGAACCCAGCTCCACCTCTCGAAGCTGTGTCGGAGGCCCACCTTGTCTCGATCCGTCAGGCAAAAAAGCACGTCCACAGCCAGTGCAGGGCCGACCCTACTCTCCTCTGACGCCACAGCCCCTCTTGGCGATCCCTCTAGAGTCCCGCAAGATGCCAACGGTCGGGTCTCACAAAGTGGTCTGGTGATGCTAGGATCGTGGCTGCTCACCCCATTCAAATGTGGTGGCCTTACCACCACATGATCAGTACAACAGCAAGCACCTATGAGATCAAACAAAGCAACCAATCAAATGAAGTCAAACAAAGAAAGCAAGGAAATGACAGCAAACTACTTAAGATTAACAGCAGGGGCATCCTCCTTCCCTGATCCACGCCAGGGTGCTGCTCCTGGCCAAAATATGAACAAGTTCCCAGCACAAGTACCATAAGTCTAGCCACATACCATAAAAGTTCAACACTAACACCTTACTTAACTACATAGCATGCTCAATGTCAACAACACAGATGTGCCTGCTGCAACGAAACCTGCACATGACCGAGGAGTCGTGGTTGTAGATTTGAACCTTCAGTCCGAATCCTGAGATGCGCACAACGACTAGGTCGCCGGGGACGATTTGGTGGCGGCGGCAGAAGTAGTTCCAGCCCCGGCCAAGCACCATGTGCCCCTCGAAGTTCTGGACCTGCACCTAGAACACGCATCGCTTGTTCGCCGATAGCCTGACCACGCACGGGAGCCGCTTGATGACTAGCCGGGTGTTCATCACCACCACGAACTTGCGAGAGACGACGAGCATGGTGAGGTCCCCGTTGTCCTTGATCTACTGGTAGAAGCGCAGCGGCTCCCAGGCCCCCTCCTCGTGACCCTACCTCGGAGATCGTCCCCTTGAATGAGGCAGGCCCATGAAGGCGATCCTGCCAGGCAGGTCCTCCGTCCTGAGCCACCTGTTCATGGGGATGAAATCCTCAGCGCCCTCAGCTCCGACCACCACCTGAGCTCCTCCACCGGCTACATCCCAGTCACTCTTCAATATCTTGTCAGGTAAGATGACAAGTATTAGTGCACAAACTCTCTGCAAAATGGCACTGATCAGAGACATTTGCCCAAGAGCAAATGCCACTGATCAGTGCACAAACTCTTTACCAAATGCCACTTATCAGTGCACATGAACACAACTACCATGATCAGTGGTACTTGCATGTGAGGAAATGCCACTGATCAGTGACATCTGCTTTTCTGCAGCTGCCACTCATCAGTGCACTATCCTAAGCATGGAAACATCTAAAAATAGCAACAGCAAGTGCCAATAGCACCCGTGTGCACCCATGCACATTTGACAGCATCCTAAAAT
>NC_041385.1:398935359-398957966 GCF_002162155.2 Triticum dicoccoides | reverse complement strand
CTACATCCCAGTCACTCTTCAATATCTTGTCAGGTAAGATGACAAGTATTAGTGCACAAACTCTCTGCAAAATGGCACTGATCAGAGACATTTGCCCAAGAGCAAATGCCACTGATCAGTGCACAAACTCTTTACCAAATGCCACTTATCAGTGCACATGAACACAACTACCATGATCAGTGCCACTGATCAGTGGACTTGCCCAACAGCAAGTGCCACTGATCAGTGGTACTTGCATGTGAGGAAATGCCACTGATCAGTGACATCTGCTTTTCTGCAGCTGCCACTCATCAGTGCACTATCCTAAGCATGGAAACATCTAAAAATAGCAACAGCAAGTGCCAATAGCACCCGTGTGCACCCATGCACATTTGACAGCATCCTAAAATGGTCCTACTACATGCATGTATAACAAGCAACACAAACCCAAGCTTGAACATGTATGTAGCAACATGAATAACAACATGAACATGATCCTAGCTTGAACATGAACATGCCATTTGCATGAACACAGATCCTAGCAAGACCCTACCAGGAACACAGATCCTAGCAGACCCTACCATGAACACAGATCCTAGCAAAGCACACTACCATTGGGGATTCTAGCATGAACACAACTACTAGCATGAACACAGATCCTAGGACACACTAGCAGTAGCAGAAGAAAATTATCCCAGGACACACACTGTAGGAAACAAGAACAGATCGGTCCGATTGGATTCGATTGGGATTGCATCCAATCGGATCTACTCGAATCCCATCTAATCCTATCGAGTCCACTAAGTACTAGCACATGCATAAGAAATAAACCCCTAATAAACATCTATGAGCAAGCATCGAGGGGGTTTGACTCATCGGAGCTTGCGCAGTCGCAACTAACCGAGGCCGAGGTGAAAACCCCTACGGGAAGGAGAGAGGTGGCGGAGCAGAGGAGGAGCCGGCCCTAGCGATGGCCTGCGGCATCGGCCCCCGTGCTCATGGCCACGCCGGAGATCGAGAAGGATGGCCCGCCGACAGGAGAAAACCCTTGGACGGGGATCAAGAAAAACCCCTGCCCAATGGGGTCCCAAGAAGCGGCGGCTCCGTGGACGGCGCCGGCGCCGAGCCCAGGATCACGAGGTCCGGAATAGGCGGAGGAGCAAGAACGGCTAGCACCGCATTGGCCGGCGCTCGTGGTGGCCAGTAGCATACGGGGGACGGCGCTCGCAGCGCCGACACCAGGTCCCGGCCCGAGTTCTGGAGCCCGGCCAGCCAGCGCTCTGGATGCTGGCGATGAGCTGGTCAACGGGGGTCAGAGGACGGCGCGGTGGTGGGCGAGGCGGAGCCATCGGAGGAGAGAGGAGGGAGGGGCGGTGAGGCAGAGAGGGAGCGGTGGAAACAATGTGACCGGGGCGGTGACAGGAGAGTCGGGGGGAGTTACGAGACGTCCCCTCCATCTCCCCCGCTGCCCGAGGCGTGCAACTCCCTCGCACGCGTGGCCGCGCCGAGCCAAGCTCGCGAGAAACTGTCAATTTGGCAGTTTCCGCCGAGCCAAGCTGAGGCCTGCTTTAAAATTCGTGCGGGCACAAAACGCATGCAACCCAGACAACCAAACAGGCCGCGCACACCCCGCGCGGGGCTGGTTGGGATGCATGCGGGCAACTAAACACGCCCCTAACGTGTCTTGTGCGTATCCCAGAGAAAAACTGCCTTGCCTTGGCAACCACTAGGCCAACACTGCATGACTTTCTGCCTCTAGTAGATCAAACTGAATGCCCATGTCAAACGAATGCAATTACTCCTGCCATTTTCTTATACAAGGTCATTTTATATTTTTATATCTAATTGAATCATTAATTTTATTAACAAAAAATGAGTTATATACCACGAAAAGTATGTCATTGGATGCACATTTTAAAAAACTTTTTGATGATATATTTTTTAGACATATAATCCATATTTTGTTGACCAAAGTTGTAAGTTAAAGTTTGACACAAAAACAAAGTAGCCTTGTATAAGAAAATGTAGGGAGTATATCTAATGGAAGCAAACTCACCTTTCTCAACTCGGTAATATCCTCGCTGGACAATATGCTACTCCCTCAATTCCAAAATAAATGTCGTGGTTTTAGTTCGAATTTGTACTAAAACTACGACATTTATTTTGGATACGTGCCAACTACACCCTAGCCTACCAACTATTCGGCATGAGATGACACTTTCTATGTAGCAATGCTGCCAATCTAGGAGAAAATGCTCTTCTCTCGCCGTCTTATTAAATGGTTTGCAAGACAAAGGGAAGATGGACACTTGCCATCCTATATCTCAAACTTCAAAATAAAGGTCTTCTCCTTAAGCACTTGTAATCTGTTTGATTGGATAAAATTAATTCAGAATTCTTGCGCATGCCTTGGATCGTTCCTTTGCTTCATTCTGATGGTGGGATGCCCCAAAGTCTCCATTTTTACAACGGTTTTGCTGATCGTATTTGACCTATACTTAGTTAAGTCTCAGTCGATTACACATGCGTCAGATTTCACAGAGATTCATAAGATTTTTCCTTTTAGTTTTCTTTTCTCTTTCTTTGTATTCATTTGATTGGTTTATTGTTTTAACTTTTTTATGGGTTATTTTTTGACTTTTTTCCAAGCCGTGCGCAACTACAGCTCCGTAGATAAATACAGTGTCCAATGCCATTGCATTTGTAAGGGTCGAAGTGCATATCAGTGGATATTCCTTAGCTTGTAATAAAATAATCAATCATACTCTCTCCGTCTAGAAATACTTGTCGAAGAAATAGATGTATTTAGATGTATTTTAGTTCTAGATACATCCATTTTTATCCATTTCTCCGACAAGTATTTATGGACAAAGAGGGTATATTTCAGTTGTTTTACGGAAATCAAGTATTTGCCCTCTTGATATTGTGCACCATGAATTATCATCAGAGAATTGTTAGTCGGCAAGTGGCAACAGCTATGAGCGAGAGGCTGAGAGCTGGACGCCAGTACGCCACCCATTAACACCTCTCCAAGAAAGGTTAAAAAACACCTCTCCAACAAAAGAAAAATACATTGAAGAGCCTGAGTCACACATAGAATTGCAATTCCTGGTGTTCAAATCCAATTGAAACTCCTCTATGCCAAACACATGCTAGCATTACTTCGTACGAACTTGAAGCAGCGTTGTGAAGGAATGTTGAATTTCTAAGCAGTCATGTGGGGTCAGACAGAAATCAGCTCTCACTTACTGAGACAATACACTAGGTATAATATCTGCAATGTACAGCTTGCAAAAATCAAAATGCGCGAGAAAATTCGCATTATCAATCTCGCTAAAGAGCAATTTCAAGATATTGTTATCTAGTCATACAAATTGTCAAGCAGACACCTGTTTTCTATCACCATCCATAAGAGAGGAAGACTTGATACATGCCACAAAAAATGAGCTGACATCCCATTCCAATGGTGGTAGTTCAGAAGCCTCGCTCGCAATGTCATTTACCTATGGTGGTTCTACAGAGAGACCATGCATTACAACAGCAAAGATATTTGCAGGATTCAACGGTATTGGTTGTAAATCACAGAACAAAGCATGCATCGCAGGTCTCTGTATTCCTAAGGGCAGATATTAACAAGCATCTCTTGGGGGGGTAACAACAGTTGGAAACCACCTATACTCTTTTAGCCTCTGAGATTAAACACCTGAAGGAAGGACGAAATAATTAGAAGGCTACTAAGTTGCGACTGGAGAAGATAGTTTTCAACAAAGAGGTAAACAGGGGGAAGTAACTGTGTACATGTACTGAGTTCAGTGGTGCCAAGTAAGAAAAGTTCGTTACTACTTAAGCTCTCCATGTCATTCTTCTCTTGTTCAAGAATCTAAACAGAGCTGACACCTTATTTATGATAATATTTGTCAAACAACAAAGAAGACAATATCTTTTCACTCAAGGAAGTCAGTCATGCTGAAAAGGCTGGAAAACAATTAGATAAGCCAGGTCAAATATAAAGTTTATTTTACGTGGTCACATATTCCTATACTATTTCAAATCATGAAAATGCTGTGAACCAGCAGTGCATGCTTGTAGTTGTTTCCAATGGTTTTTGGTCTGGAAGCTTATGCACCCTAAACAGAGCTGAACTTGAATGGCCAGCAAGTCAGTTTATTACACCATGAAAAACAAATTTTGAGCCCTCGAAATTTTCTGATTCCACATGCTGAGAAGTGAGAACAACTACATAGGTTTCGAGTACTCAGTGGGTCCAGCCCAACTTAGAGTTCTACCAGGTTTTCTGTTAGTCAAACATTATTGGTGCTCATTTGGCAAGATTTTAGTCAATCACTCGATCTATAGACAGGACTTGGTAGAAGCCTAATGCTCACTCATTTGGATCATATCATCAGCTGGACTAATAATGCAGTTTGGTCTGAACTTACGCTAGGCCATGTGGTTATCAACTTCTCTGTGTAAGAAACATTCTATGACAACAGCAGTTAAACTCACTAACACTACACTTTATAAGAAAGATGTGGATTATACAGTTCAGCTAGACATGTTAGTACAAGGAAGCAGCGGTCCGTCAACATTTTAACGCTGCTAGATCATGATTAGATGCCTGAACTGAATTAGCAAGATGCTGTAACCAGTGAGTGGATAAGAACTTGGTCCAAGTTGCAGCAATCATTCTTTTAATTTTGCAAAGATTAAAATTCTGATGCATATCTCTGCTCCAAACTAAGTCTACCATCTGCTCAGTCTGCATTGGGAAACATGAGTTTTTTCTAACTGGAACTAACATTAAATTTAGCCGTATTTGCATAATTAGTTTTATTTCATTCATTTGTTTGCATACAGTTTGCTCAATGTGTAATTGTTCTTTCATCTTCTTTTAGTTAGCACCAATTGGCTTCGAGTTCAAAAAAATTAGTTAGCACCAATTGCTTTCTTTCATTTTCTTTTAATTAGCACCAATTCGCTTTGAGTTCAAAAAATTAGCCACGTCAAGCGTAAGAGTTGTGACGCTCAAGCCCTGTCTAGAAGTAAACCATGACTTGCCGAAGAAATTAGCCAAACAAAAAGGCACATTCCCGTGTCTATATGTGCTCAAACTTACTACAATGCTTATCAGTAGACAGCACAAGAACAGCAGAAAACTTTCAAAACATGGGAATCTGTGATGGCACAATATCTCAGTTGGTACTAATTATAGTGAGCTTCAAGCCTAAAAAGGAATTAAGGACCACCAAAACTCATAGTCACATATGGACACAGGTAGGTGCCAAGTGGCAATATAAGATTTAGGATATTACAAAATCGCCAACTAATCCAAACAATATAATGTGCCATCCATTGCTTCAAAGTTCATTGGCAGCATGTATTAACAACTTAGTCACTCTAATATTCGAGCTTAAATGAGACTCTTGGGTAAGCATACTGTAAGAGGGCTACATAGATAAGCAACAAAATGTACAGGACTCCTTATTTTAAAAAAGAACAATCATCTAAGGAAAATGAAAAAAGACAAATTCATTAGGACAGAGTTGCTTACTTGCACGAAGCCTTACTGGAATATCTTTTAGCTCTCGCCTGATGCATAGGTATTCACCGAGGAGGGACATGATTGCCAAACCAACAATATTAACCACCCACCATGTACCTGAAGCTGGCCATCCACCATAAATAATGCAAATGAACAAATGGATGATGTAGAGGGTGGCTGCAAAGTCCAGGCACTTCTTGGCTCTCTCAATCACATAAAACATGAATCCAGCACTGCCCAAGGAAAGCATGGAAGCAAAGTTAAATCGGAACCATTTCTTGCAGAAAACATAGAAGGAACAGTTAGATAACTGAAAAGGCTAAAGCAACATCAATCAAGCCCATTCTCTTCATAGCTAAACAAAGACCAAGTTCTTAGTGAAGGCTTATCAAGTTATCATCGGTAGCATGGTTTTGGTTCCTGTAGTTATTGTTGACAAGTATAGTGTGGAAACTGAATTCTAATCCTGAATGGTAGACACTAACCTACTACGATGTAGGGCATTCCGCCTATTTAGATGGTTGCTTGAGAATTGGTGTTGTGGTGTTGTTGTGTTTGCTACTACCATGTTTACTCGGTTGTTTCGGTGGTTGGCATTATCTATAAAGTGGGGCTAAAGCCTTTTTCATTCGAAGGTTTAGCCTAAGTACAGGGATATAAAATACAGGAAAACACAGTACGTGTTAGCAGAAAATTTTCATTTCCAAAAGGCTTGAAGCAGAAAAACCTGATTCCTATATATTATTTCTGCGTAAGTTACTTTAGCAAGTGCTTTCCTTGCAGCGCCCACAAATGATATGTGAATCGGGTGGATTAATTCCCTTGTCCGTCTGCTATTAGAATATCTGGCTCCAGAATATTTTCTAGAGATCAAACTCTTCTTGGTTGATTTGGAAAATGAGGATGGAAAGTGCTCACGATATCTTTCTGAATTACAATTGGAATTACACAAAACAATTTACTGGCCTATCTACTAATGAGATGGTCTTCCTTCCAGTCATAACTGGGCGCCTACAACCCATGCAATATATGGCAACAAGAACAAGGTTTCCATAGCAGCCATCAATGACACTACTGAAAATCTTGTGATGTATCAACTGGTAAGCCGATATCACATTGCATCTATGTTACATGGGAGATTTGGCTTTATATTTCAGATACTTCACAGCTCTGGCAAGTACAAGTATACGACCAGACCCCTCTCTAGGCTTAAGACATACCAACAAACTCGAGAAGCTTCTACTGGTTAAAGAAATGGATGTTACATTACGTAAATTTAGCAACAGATGTGGAAAACTACACGCTGCTGCACAGGCAATTTACAGTCGATGCTTTTGGAACTGGAAGCAATTATTAGCACCTACAGCCATAACCAGAAGCAATTACCACCAAGTGCAGGGGTTCAGTTGCCTATTCCGGGTCTTGATTCCTACAGAGGAACCCCGCACTGCTAAATGTTGCACAGGTAGAAGCAGGTCGTAGCTTGGAGGAACCAAGGGCTGGCGTGCCGGCGGGAATGGGAATGAGCAGTGCTGTTACCGTACCCCGCGATGGCGGCGAGGAGGAAGGAGGCGATGGCGCACCAGCCGGTGGTTGTGCGCGGGGTGAGGGTGGCGAAGTCAAAGAGGTAGAGGAGCGTGAGGCGCGGGACGCGGGTGCCGACGAGGAGCGCCATGAAGAGGCCGAGCCCGAGGTAGTAGAGGCACTGCAGGCAGACGATCTGCGCCACGATCAGCCACGGATCCCACACCATCGCCCCATAGAACATCTTCGCCTCCAATCCCCGCCCTCCGCCTCCGCCGTCGCCGCCGCCGCCGCAGACGAGATCTGAGGTCGCCGGGGAGGCGGGCGAGGAGCGGTGGTTGGGTTTGGGGATTCGGCGGGATCTCTCTCTCGCGGCCGGGCTGGATGTTAGGTTGCTTCTCTCTGCTGCTGGAACAGGCGGAATATGCTCTGTTTCCTTGTGTTTTCTTGGCTGGAAATTTCGGGACTGGCTCTCTCTCTGGAGCGTGGGTCCAGGCGGTCCGACGTGGACGGTTTCTTATCCTCCAAGTTACTTTTAGAGTGAGTATAATAGTGAGGCAAATTTGACAATTTTGACTTGTGGACGAAATCAATTCACAAAATGAAATGCCCGTAAAAAAATTTCACTCGGCTGACCTTTTTGAGGGGTGCCTGATACGCAGGCGCCACACCCTACGGTGCAGCGCCTAGCTCTGGGGCGTTGCACCTTTGTCCAACGTGGCAGCCCCGGGGCCCGCACCTAGCGCCTCGGAGCTAGGCACCACACATGTAATGTGCACCGCCTTAGGCGTTGCACTGTGACTTAGATGCATCCGCCGCGCTAGCCCTTCCCCACCCACCTCATTCTTCCAGCAGCAGTTACAGAAGCAGCGGCGGCGGCCCTCTCCTTCCCCCCCCCCCTCTACATCCCCTCTCAAGAATGAAGCAGATCTGAAGTTTTTGGCCTTGAGTTTCTTCCCTAATCCCTCGTACAAGTTAAACTCCTCTGATCCCTTCCTTTCCCTCGGTAAATTCGTTCACATTTGTCTCATTTAGCCAAGTTTGGGTGAAACCCTTGATTTGCTTGGACTTGATTTTTTATATGATAAATTGAAATAGTGTGGTGTGATTTGGGATTTGTAGTCATTGTGGAACCTAGATTGTTCAAGTTTTGGTGGTACCCTTGTGTAGATTTGTAATATTGATAATAGATTTGTGTGATTAGGATTAGTAGATGATTTGTAATCATTGTTGGACCCTAGTATTTATGATGGGTATTTGTGATGATTGTTGACGTCCTTTCATTGTATATCTTAGATTAGTATTCAACTTTCCTTTTAGTGTTTACCGATTGTTGAATACGTAAGATATTTGTATTGAATCTTGCATGAAGTAGGCCTAGTTTAGTTTATTTGTATTGAAATTATATTCGTATTGACAAGAATGCTTTGGATACATATGCTTTGAATCTTGCATATGGTAGGCCTACTTTAGTTTAATTGCATTGAAAAGATGTTCGTATTGACAAGAATGCTTTGTTTGCAATTGTTAGAATGGTTTGGCTTCTCGATGATCACTGGGACCATCAACACCAGGCGTACGCTATGTCGGTGCAGCAGCGGGTAATAATGAAAGTGGCCGGTATTATGAATTTCGTGTTTATTTCAAACACAAATGCCCCATATGTAATTTTCTGATTTGCTTGTTTGTAGGAGCTTCAACCTCTGAAGATTCGGTCTCACGGGGTCAACCTTGAGGGGATGCGCTATGATGGGCGATACACACCGTATGTAAGGGAGACAGGACTCCTCCCTTTCATTTAGTTGGTCAGTCGGTCGACGCCACCCCTTAATGCTGCAACAATCACCGCGCTTACTGATCATTGGAGGCTGGAGACACACAGTTTCCATCTTCGGACCAGGGAGATGACCGTGACGCTCCAGGATATTGCTATGATCGTCGGTCTTCCTAAAGAGGGGAATCCTCTATGTACGAGCATCGATTCTGATGGGTGGCGTGAGCAGATGCATGCCCTTATCGGTATGGTTCCTCCGGAGCCTCAGGAACCAGAAGCAGAAGGCAAGAAGATGGAAAGAGTCGCAGTCGGTGCTCCTTTCACCTGGATTGCATGGAACTTTGGTACTTGCCCTGAGGATGCTAATGAGGATGAGGTAAAGACATATGCTCGTGTCTACATGTGATACGTTATATCCAGGACTATGTTTGCTGATGGCACAGGCAAGAATGCTCCATGGATGTGGCTGAAGGCGTTGACCGTCTTCGATAGCAAATGGAGTTAGGGTTTGGCGACACTGGCTTACTTGTATAGACAGGTAGAAAGTTGTTTATTTTTCACTTCATTGCTACATTATCAATGCGATCTTCCTGTTAATTCAACCATGTTCTCTTTTATGTGGAGTTGGATGAAGCCTATTGTAGGAAATCAAAGGATGGGGGTATTGGTGGTTGTATGCTCGCACTTTCTATATGGAGCTGGGAGTGATTGCCGGTTGGACGACCGAAGACCATGAAGTATGAGGATTGGGACGACAAAGACGACCCACTACCGTTCCCCACTTGGGCTTACAAGTGGGATGTGAGACGACGGATGATCCCTCGGTTATGTACAAGTTGTACACAAGCGAGCTGGACACAATTATGGCTGAGTAGGTGACTCGACATTGTATAAGTGATTCTCATGCTTCTAGCATAACTCGGAATCAATTTTGCATTCTATGCTATGTTGCAGGTGGAGTGGGAGCCGCATGGAAGAGGGGATAGTTTTGGTAACCCTAGAGAGTTCATGCTGAATCCGATGTGCACTAGGGATAGGGATCTTTGGCATATGCGGTGCCCACTCATATGCAACTATGCGGTTGAGCTTCACCTGCCACATCGGGTGTACCGCCAGTTTGGTTGTTCCAGCCACACCCGCCAGAGTGGGAGGACATTGACAAATTGTTACACGCGTAAGATATAATTAACCTTGAGCACTTAGCAGTTTCTCGGCGGTTTCGATGGTGCTAATATTTTGTTTCTAACTTGCAGGTTGGATAGGAGAAAGCAGCGGAAGATCAAGGATTGGCACAGGCATCACAGGAAGTATATCATACAGTTCTCGCTTAGTGTGGAGCAAGCTAAGGCTGGAAAACGATCCTAGCTTTGTGAGCACTTCCCGATCGCGTTCAACAACTATCTCACATGGTTTCTTGCAAGTACCCGCGTGGAGGTATGCAAGTCGGCATATGCTGAGGAGATTTTGGAAGATCCCACCGTCTTCGATGAGCTAACCCAGCACTAGTACAACAAATTAGTCAGGGAAGGCACCTCAGTCCCTTCAGCTCCAATGATGAACTTTGTGGTATTTCCCCTTTTTGCTTTCCCATTCGCACTATTCACATCTTCGCTTGCCTAACACGTTAATGTCGTTTCTGTTCATAGCGTACCCAGATCAAAAAAGCAGCTGATGAGACCGAGACTATTCTGGAGACAACCCCGGTTGGGAAAAGCGATGGGGAAGGTGCACTTCGAGCATTCATTAAGGTTCACATCCCCTTCAATTGTCCATGTAACATGTGTTGCTACGTTTGATATCTCATTCACTTGTACATGTTGCAGCGCCAGGGCCAAAGGTTGTCGTGACCCCGAGTATGTATCACCCAAGAGGTATGCGATACCATCAGATCCCACTTTTGGCCATGGTGCTCCTTTGGAGGATGAGGATGTGGGTGTGGTCACCCAAGAGGTATGCCAATAGCATATATTCAATTATTGATGCATTGTTAACTTTATCCTCACACACAGTCTTTTACATATTGTTTGTTTTTGTAATAGGTTGCTGATGACATGACCTTGGAGACCTACCAAGTTCGGTCAGCATACCAGTTAAAGCCTAGGAGGGGAATCAATAAATACACACCCGAAGACTTCACTGAAAGAGGCAAGAGGACGGTCGGCACCTCGCGGATGGCTGCTTTGGATGCCTATGTGGATGATGTGGAGGAACCGGAGCCGGAGCCGGAGCGGGTTGCTCGTCCTAGGAAGGTGAATAAGATATCTAGCAGGAGGGGGAGGAGCCAATAAGCGCGGAAGGAACTAGTCATTGTCCTCTATTTGTTATGTAACTCGCCTAGTGGGCGCTTTCTTATGTCGAACTTGTTATGTCATTGAACTTGAAGTGGTGGTAGCTCTTAGTAATGTTGAACTTGAAGTGATTGTATCTCTTAGTAATGTTGAACTTGAAGTGATGGTCACTCTTAGAAATGTTGTCTTTGTCGAAGTTGAAGAGGTGTTTGTCGGATATCGGGTTCCGGAAAAACCCTTAAGGTTCGAACACTAGGGTGCGCACGAAGATCTCTCCCTACCGAAACATGCCCTCAACCTCGCCGTAATCCCTAAGCTAGATCGATGAACAACACAAGAGACACAAGATTTATACAGGTTTCGGGCCACCGTCGTGGTGTAATACCCTACTCCTGTGTGTTGTGTGGTGGATTGCCTCTTGGGCTGATGATGAACAGTACAAGGGAAGAACAGCCTCGCGAGGAGAGGTGTTCTTGTGTTTGGTAGTGCGCTTGGGGAGGAATTGATCTGTCTCTGTTCAGAATCCTCTAGATGAGTTACCTTCTTGGCTAGCCCTATTTATAGAGGCCCTGGTCCTCTTTCCAAATATTGAGCTGGAAGGTATCCAACAACGGCCATTTTGAAAGGGGACAGCTAGTACAAGCTACCCTGACTAAAGGTGGTCTTCGCCTGCCAAAGGCGCTGGTGGTGACGCTGTCTTGGGCTCCATGGTAACCTTCGTCCTGCAGTTCTGCTGGTCTTGGTCTCGTTGCACCGATAAGGAAACGAGGACACGAGGACACTCCACGCCTGCGCTTGCCCCCTTTGCACCAAAGAGGAAATGAGGACACTGCGCGGGCTGGCGCTCGCCTGGTCTTGATCGTCATGGCTTGCGTCATGGGCGCCTCGCGAGGCACCCCTTGCCTTGATCTCTCCGCCTCCTCGCGAGCCTACCTAGTGAGGCCGCCCCTGAGGAGGCCTTGCGTCGTCTTTCCCACGAGGCTTGGCCCCTCGCGAGGGTCTTGAGTGTTGGTTGATGAAGACGGGCCGTACTGGGCCACCGATTGAGCCACGCGTAGGCCGCAGGCAGGCAAGTTTGGGGACCCCCGTTCCTAGAACGCCGATAGTAGCCCCCGGGCCCAAGGCGTGCTCGGACTTGGCTTAGCGGTGAAGCCAAGGGGCAAGGGCGGAGCGCCGCGGGCCCTAACAGCCTGCGGCCTTAGTTGCCGTGTGGCGACTGATTGGACGTGGGCGTCTCCGCTTCCCCACACTGCCTCGGCAACTGCCCGATTTTACGAGTCCCTGCTGCATGCAAAAAGAGTCATCATTTACCTGCGATCGTGGAGGTCGGCGGTTGGCCTCCCTTGTGTTATAAATGAGGGGGGGCGAGAGCCCCCGTTGTCCATCTCTTCTTGCTCCGCCTGCTTCTTCTCCCTTGCCCATCTCCATCCTCGACGCTGATGGCACCGATCCGTAGATTCTCGATCGAAGAGAAGGGGAAGGCTCCCCGGGAGGGGCCTGACCCGCTCCCGCTGAAGAAACGGCCGGTCCCATGCCGCCACGACGAGGTTGCGAGGCTGGAGATGACGAGGCCTTGGTGCGAGCAGCCACCTCCTGGGTTCCCGCTACCCCTGTAAGCCCGGGCCGAGGGCCCCGGAGAGAGAGATGGCGAGCGACGCCGCCCACGCTGCAGACGGGGTCGGCGAACCGCGGTGACGTGCGCCGTTGCTCCTGGAGTCCACGCCGCGAACTCCTCTCGCGAGCTCGTGCTGCACACGGCGATGCCTCCGAGCACCTGGATCCGCTTCCCTCCGTTCTTCGCCACCGAGATGCCGCCGAGGGGGCCTCTCGAGCTTTGGCTGCAGCATGCTGACTGCGGCGCTCCGACGACCGGAGAGGAGGTTGAAGTCGTTGCCCCGGGCAAGGTCTTCATGACCCGAGGCTGGGGCGATGTTGCCCGGGTCTGCCGAGCGGGGGGCGCCCTCGTGATTCATTTTGAATATGATGGCGCCTCCTTGTTGTCCTTCAAAGTCTTCGACGCAGAAGGCCACCGCCTGGAGTGCTTCCCCAGAGGAGGCAGTCGGGACATCGATGTGGTAGGGGCCAGGCCTGCCGCTCGCTCCCTCAGCGGCTCCTCCGGCAGCAGCAGCGATGCTTGGGAGTCCAGCGACTCTCCCGAGCTCTTCGTGACTCCGGAGACGAGCGACGACAGCTACGTGCCCCCGAGCTCGTGCCGTGCTCGGAGCAAGGTGGCTGCATCAGGCCGTCGCCGCAGCTGATCTGGATGGGGTTGGCGCCGACCTCTCGTGGCCCACTGTTGATGATGGTGTCGGCCATGGAGGCGCGGGTAGTTAGGGCTCCTTAGGAATCTCGTCTTTTATTCCCTGCGAGGAATCGAGAAAACACCCCGTGGGGGCATGTAAAGGGTCCGCGATGTATTTTGTTGGTGCGATCCTTATTATGAAATTGTGCGGATGCTTGTCCTGTCCCGGCTTGGTTCCCCCTTTCTAACCTCGCAAAGTCTTAGCGCTCTACGCTGATAGGTCCCGGTCCCCAGGCAGGCTGCAGCCATCGCTGGTATACCAGGTCACGATGTCGTGGTCAAGGCCAGGAGGTGAGCGGCCCGAGGTCCAGTAAGAGCCCCTGAGGCGCGATGCTCGGGAGGTCTCCTTTAGCGCGCAAGCAGCCGCCGAGAGGCGAGAAAGGAAGGCAACGTTACCGTTACAGGGCCGCATCAAGTGAGGATTCCGCGCTATAATGATTAGTTGTTCCAGGCGTGGAACTTATCTTGGTAATCTAGAGTCGTTCCTTTGCGCCGCACCAGACTTGTGCATTGGCAGCTGGGATGTAGCTGGGTTAGGCCCTCTGATGAGGACATCAATACCATTGTTACACCCACAGCCCCTGCTGCTATACATACTGGACCAATTACTAGAGCTCGCGCACGCCAATTAAATTACTAGGTACTTTCGTTTATTGGTAATGATTCTAATGTTCATGAGAATATGATGCTGCCTAAATTGGATACATTTATTTTGCTTACAAATGAAGGGCCTAGCTTGGAGAAGGATGAACATTGGAGCAAGAACAAGCATGGAGATGATGGCATGCGCAAGGGGAACAAGAATGGAGTTACAAGTGATGATTTCAGGACGTTGAAGCCACCATAATGAGTGCATGAAGCCTTGGACGAAATATACAAGATGCTACTTCATAATTTTCGTCCACAGGCTATTCTAGGTGCTGCGTCACCTTATTATTGGACCAGGCCCATGTATTTTGAAATACTTGATTATAGGTTGTTTTTAGAGTCCGTATGTGTGGAGAAACAAGAGTTAGGGTTGGTTTCGGACCCCTCCCTCAGGGGCCACGAAATTCCCCCCTCTTCCTTCATATATACAACCCTTAGGGCGTCGTTTAGACTTTGGGTTTTGTTTAGAATAAAAGTTCGCCATAGCTGCAACTTTGCATACTTCATTTGCGTTCAACGACCAGACCAAGACGTCACAGAACCCCATCTTGATCAATAAAGCTTTCATCTTATATTCGCAATATCCAGATTGAAATCTTAGTTTCTTGCTTGTTCTTCGTTTGCTCACAGGAAATAGACCCTCGTGGTCAGGTTGATCATGCTCCGGCCTGGTCAATAACCTCTCGGAGTTGGTTTAGCGATTACTAAGGCGCGACGTCCTCGCACGTACGTAGTCGGATCGTCAAAAGTCTACTCCTCCAAAACGATAATCACCATCTCATCGAAAGACGGGACACCTTTACCCCTATCAAGTGGTATCAGATTTCCAGGTTGCTCGGTGAGATTTTACAGTTTTTCATAGTTTAGATCGAGTCTGTTTTTCATACCTATAGTCCACGAAAAAGCCACAAAAAAATTAGGGTTAGTTCATCCTATCCGAACTAGCCTGAGCCAGTCTTTTCAGTATTTTGCTTTGTTGAATTTGCGGTTGCATCATCGTGTCTAGTTGCTGATCTTAGTGTCTAGTCTTTTAGAGTTTCGAGTTCTGTTCACGGGTTTTCACCTGCCGCCGCACCATCAATATCCGTAGTCATATACCACCACCACACCAGATCCATCATCCGCTGCCATATACTACCACCACACCAGATACATCGCCCCTGCCATCTCCATCATCGTTTATTCGCCACCGCTCCGAGTCCATATACCACCACTAATCCGAGTCCATATACCACCACCGATCCGTATCCATATATCACCACCACTCCGAGTCCATCTCATATTAGGTTTACTTTCGAGATCTATTTATTTCCAGATTTGTGTTTCCTTGTCTGAGTAGGCTTCGGATTCCAGCAATCTTTTGCCATCCGTAGAAGAGGTTGGTTTCCAAAAAAAAGAGTCCGGAAACCATCCTTCGTTTAGGCCCAAAATTTTCCAAAAACGCACTTGACAAAAAAAATCTGGCTATCCTATTTTTAGGTGTTTCCAAGCGTATTGAGACAGTCGCCGTTATAGAAAGTTTTTTTTGACCCGTTTCCAGTTTTTGGGTCCGGGCAGTCGAAAAAAATTGTCGAAAAAATTTCGTGTCTATCCTGTTATCTTGACTTGGGAAGAGTTTTGAGACACTCGCCATTATAGTGATTTTCGGCCAAAAAAAGGAGCAGCACAAAAAAAAGAGCGCAGAAAAAAAAGAACGCAAGAAAAAAAATCAGAGTGTGCTTCTCCCTTGTTTCTGTGCAGCATCGTGATTTTGTTAGTGTTCCAGGCTCGCGTCTCTAGCACAGTCGCCTAGGACCAGCATAATACCGTCGTTGAGCATTTATTCAACTTTGCATCTCTGAATTGATTATTGCTGATCCTTTTTGCTGCCATATCATAAGCCTTCCCAGCTCCACATATATCTACGTCGTGCGTTTGACTCTCCCTAGCCATCGCTCTATCCAAGCTTTGAGAGTTTTGACTACAACGATTGCCGATTACCACCTGCTGCTGGGTAAGAACTGGTAAGAATTTGAGAGACGGGTTTGTGATACACCACCCACCACTTCCTAGTAGTCTATAGGATCATATTCTTGTGTGTTTCTATTTGCTGCTAACCATGGCAGGATCATAAACCGATGAGACTGATTGGGAGAACCTGACGAACAAACAACTACATGATAAATTTCAGCAAGTGATGAGTGGACAGGTGCAAGATGTGCTAAACAGATTTGAAGAGGCCATGGAGAAGATAGATGGCATTGAGAAGACGTTCGAAACTAAGCTTGATAACAAGTTTAATGAATTGCTCGCGCGTTTTCGACAACCACAGCTGACTGCACCTATCGCACCTCTGCAACGACAGCAACAACGGCCCTTCCGAATCAGTATGGACGAGCGAAGCGTGTTCCTCTTGAGGATGGCCAAACTTCTGGTGCTGCTATACCTGTTGTTGATGCTTCTTTGGATCCTGCTCATGCTGCTGCTGGTATCCAGGAGGATGATGAGTATGCGGGCGATTATGAGGATGAGGTTGATCAAAATCAGAACTACGTGTAGCCACCAGCACCACCACCAGCAGGTCGACCTCAGGTACATAATCGCAATGGTAGGCCTGCACCACCACCTCAGGTACAAGATCATGACCATGTTCCTAAACTGAAATTGAATATTCCACCATTTGAGGGTAGATATGTTCCTGATATATATCTTACTTGGGAGTTAGAAACTGAACAACGTTTTACATGTTTACAATATCCCGAGGAGAGACGGGTTGCTGCTGATGTTTGTGCTTTCACTAGTTTTGCATGTGTATGGTGGTCTGAACATTGTAGATTATATCCTATTCCAACTACTTGGGCTGCTTTGAAAACTGCTATGCGTACTCGTTGGGTTCCACCATATTATCAAAGTGAATTGCTTCAAAAATTGCAGCATTTAAGACAAGGGAAAAATTCTATAGAAGAATATTATCAGGAATTACAAACTGGCATGATTAGATGTGGTATTGTTGAGGAGAATGAAGCTATGCTTGCACGTTTTATGGGTGGATTAAATAGAGAGATTCAGACCATTCTAGAGTATAAGGAGTATACTAATATCACTCGTTTATTCCATCTTGTTTGTAAAGCTGAACGTGAAGTGCGGGATCGACAAGCATTGGCACGAACTAACTTTTTTGCAGGCCGACCTTCATCATGGACACCGCGTGCATCTTCTACTTCAACTGCACCAGCACCTCCATCAGGTGCCACCTCCAGCCGTGATACAAGAAAGCAGGCACAACCATGATACGTCTCCAACGTATCTATATTTTATGAAGCATTCATGCTATAATATTATCTGTTTTGAATGATTTTGGGCTTATTATACACTTTTATATTACTTTTGGGACTAACCTATTAACCGGAGGCCCAGCCCATATTGCTGTTTTATTGCCTGTTTCAGTATTTCGAAGAAAAGGAATATCAAACGAAGTCCAAACGGAATGAAACCTTCAGGAGCGTGATTTTTTAGGAAGAATATGATCCAGGAGACTTGGAGTTCATGTCAGAAGATCATCGAGGAGGCCACGAGACAGGGGGGCGTGCCCACACCCCTGGGCGCGCCCTACCCTCTCGTGGGCCCCTCGAGGCTCCCCCGACCAACTTCTTTCGCCTATATAAGCCTACGTACCCTAAAAACATCGATACAGAAGATAGATCGGGAGTTCCGCCGCCGCAAGCCTCTGTAGCCATCAAAAACCTCTCGGGAGCCTCTATGGCACGATCTTGATGTATCGCGAGCTTTGCTATTATAGTTGGATCTTATGATGTTTCTCCCCCCTCTACTCTCTTGTGGTGAATTGAGTTTTCCTCTTGAAGTTATCTTATCGGATTGAGTCTTTAATGATTTGAGAACACTTGATGTATGTCTTGCCGTGCTTATCTGTGGTGACAATGGGATATCACGTGCCACTTGATGTATGTTTTGGTGACCAACTTGCGGGTTCTGCCCATGAAACTATGCATAGGGGTTGGCACACGTTTTCGTCTTAACTCTCCGGTAGAAACTTTGGGGCACTCTTTGAAGTACTTTGTGTTGGTTGAATAGATGAATCTGAGATTGTGTGATGCATATCATATAATCATGCCCACAGATACTTGAGGTGACAATGGAGTATCTAGGTGACATTAGGGTTTTGGTTGATTTGTGTCTTAAGGTGTTATTCTAGTACGAACTCTTGAATAGATTGATCCGAAAGAATAACTTTGAGGTGGTTTCGTACCCTACCATAATCTCTTCGTTTGTTATCCGCTATTAGTGGCTTTGAAGTGACTCTTTGTTGCATGTTGAGGGATTGTTATATGATCTATCTATGTTATTATTGTTGAGAGAACTTGCACTAGTGAAAGTATGAACCCTAGGCCTTGTTTCCTATCATTGCAATACCGTTTACGCTCACTTTTATCATTAGTTACCTTGCTGTTTTTATATTTTCGGATTACAAAAACCTATATCTACCATCCATATTGTACTTGTATCACCATCTCTTCGCCGAACTAGTGCACCTATACAATTTGCCATTGTATTGGGTGTGTTGGGGACACAAGAGACTCTTTGTTATTTGGTTGCAGAGTTGTTTGAGAGAGACCATCTTCATCCTACGCCTCCTATGGATTGATAAACCTTAGGTCATCCACTTGAGGGAAATTTGCTACTGTCCTACAAACCTGTGCACTTGCAGGCCCAACAACGTCTATAAGAAGAAGGTTGTGTAGTAGACATCAAGCTCTTCTCTGGCGCCGTTGCCGGGGAGGTTAGTGCTTGAAGGTATATCTTTAGATCTTGCAATCGAATCTTTTTGTTTCTTGTTTTATCACTAGTTTAGTTTATAAAAGAAAACTACGAAAAAATGGAGTTAAGTTTGTCTCATACGCTTCGTCTTTTTAATATCTTTCATGGGTATGAAGGAAAGGAAAATTGTGCTCAAGTGCTAGAAGAAGAATGCATTAAAATGCTTGGTACTAGATCTTTGTATGATGAGCATGATTGCAATGTTGTTAGTATGAATTCCTTGAATATCCATGATGCTAATGATATGCAAAGCCACAAGCTTGGGGAAGCTATGTTTGATGAATATGATATATTTTGTCCCCCAATCTTTGATGAGCAAATTTATTTTGATGATAGCATGCCTCCTATTTATGATGATTATATTGATGAAAGTGGATTTGGAGAGGTCATGACTTTATTTAGTGATGAATCCACTATTTCGGAAGAGGTTCCAATTGATTATGAGAACAAAGTTGCTATATATGATGATTATTGTGATGACTTGTATGCTATTAGGAATAATGATAACCATGAAACTTGTCATCATGATTTTAGTTTTCAATTGGATTATGCCTCACATGATAATTATTTTGTTGAGTTTGCTCCCACTACTATTGATGAGAAGAATTTTGCTTATGTGGAGAGTAGGAAATTTTCTATGCTTGTAGATCATGAAAAGAATGTTTTAGGTGCTGGTTATATTGTTGAATTCATTCATGATTCTACTGAAAATTATTATGAGGGAGGAACATATGCTTGTAGGAATTGCAATAATATCAAGTTTCCTCTCTATGTGCTTAAAGTTTTGAAGTTATGCTTGTTTCGCCTTCCTATGCTAGTTGGTTATTTTTCCCATAAGTTGTTTGCTCACAAAATCCCTATGCATAGGAAGTGGGTTAGACTTAAATGTGCTAGTCATATGCTTCATGATGCTCCCGTTATGTTTCAATTCTTATCTTTTATTTGAGCATCATTGTCATCATCATGCCTAGCTAGAAAGGCATTAAAAAAAGCTCTTGTTGGGAGACAACCCAATATTTATCCTTACTGTTTTTGTGTGTTCACATGATTATGCTACTGTAGTAATCATGTTTTATAGCTTTTGTTTCAATAAAGTGCCAAGTAAGACCTTTAGGATAGCTTACGGTGATAGTGGTGTTGATCCTGCTGAAAATCAGAAACTTTTGCACCCAGTAAATTAGTTTTGTTAATTAACATGAACGTGATCTTGATCTGATTCTTTTTCCTATTGATTGGTACACAAATTTATTAGGTCTTCCTAATTTTGTAGGATATTTAGAGTTACAGAAGTTTGTGTTAGTTACAGATTGCTACAGACTGTTCTGTTTTTGACAGATTCTGTTTTTCGTGTGTTGTTTGCTTATTTTGATGCATCTATGGCTAGTAAAATAGTTTATAATCCATAGAGAAGTTGGAATAAAGTAGGTTTAACACCAGAATAAATAAAGAATGAGTTCATTACAGTACCTTATGTGGTGGTTTTGTTTTCTTTCACTAACGGAGCTTATAAGATTTCCTGTTGAGTTTTGTGTTGTGAAGTTTTCAAGTTTTGGGCAAGGATTCGATGGACTATGGAATAAGGAGTGGCAAGAGCCTAAGCTTGGGGATGGCCAAGGCACCCCAAGGTAATATTCAAGGACAACCAAGAGCCTAAGCTTGGGGATGCCCCGGATGGCATCCCCTCTTTCGTCTTCGCTCATCGGTAACTTTACTTGGAGCTATATTTTTATTCACCACATGATATGTGTTTTGTTTGGAGCGTCATTTTATTTTGTTAGTATTTGTTTGCTGTTATTTAGAATAATGTTTTTCATCTTTAGTTTCAATAAAAATGTCAAGGATAGCCTTTACCATGCTTATTTTGCTAGTATACATGTTGCTGTTTGAAAACAGAAAGTTTACCGCTGTTGCAGAAATTCCCTAGAAAAGTAGGAGAATGGTATAATGTTGAAACTTTTTGCATATTGAGCTCTGATAAATTTATTACAGTGGGAATTTTCTCTCATAATTTTTGGAGTTAGGTAAGTATTGATACTCTTGCATTCTTTACAGACTGTACTGTTTTGGCAGATTGCTATTATGTTTGCATTGTTTGCATATGTTCGCTTGTTTAGTGATTCTATTTGAGGATAGGAGTATTAAATATGCAGAGACATTTAGTATGCAATGTTGAATAATAATTTTAGTGATTTTTTATAGTAGAAAATGATAAGGTTTTGCATTGGTTTATACTAACCTATCTCACGAGTTCTTGTTGAGTTTGTTGTGGATGAAGCTTTTGATAAAAAGAGAAACCATGATATGAGAGGAATTAAGGAGACACAAAAGTTCAAGCTTGGGGATGCCCAAGGCACCCCAAGATAATATTTCAAGAAGTTTCAAGCATCTAAGTTGGGGATGCTTCGGTAGGCATCCCACCTTTCTTCTTCAACAACTATCGGTTAGTATCGGATGAGCCTAAGTTTTTGCTTCTTCACATGAGTTGTGTTATCCTTGAGATGTCATTTTATTTTGTTTTGCTTGCTGTTTGAATACAATACCAAGATCTGAAATTCTTAAATGAGAGAGAGTCTTCACATAGTTACATAATTATTTAGCTACTCATTTGATCTTCGCTTATATCTTTTTGGAGTAGTTTTTCATTTACTCGTGTGCTTCACTTATATCCTATGAGTAAATAGTTGAATGAGTTGAATGTCATAAATCTGAAATTATATATGTCTCCTTTGCTTATCCCATGGGCAGTAATGACTTCACATCTAAGAAGTAGAGGTTGTAAATTTATTGAAGGTTAGCAAGCATTGTATTGGTCATTTGAACAATTCATGAAAGAATATTGAAGGAAGAGAGATTTCACATATAAATATACTATCCTAGACATCTTTTATAATTGGAAGCACTCATTAAGTATGACATGCTAAAGAGTTGATGTTGGACAAGGAAGACAACGTAATGGGTTATGTTTTCACACATCTCAGTTAAAGTATATTGTCATGGATCATTCAAACATGTTGAGCTTGCCTTTCCCCCTCATGCTAGCCAAATTCCTTGCATCAAGTAGAGATACTACATGTGCTTCCAAATATCCTTAAACCCAGTTTTTGCCATGAGTGTCCACCATACCTACCTATATGCGGTATTTACCTGCCGTTCCAAGTAAATTTGCATGTGCCAAACTCTAAACCTTCAAACAATAATCTGTTTTGTATGCCCGAATTGCTCATGTAGTGACTAGGGGCTGTCAGTATCTTCCATGCTATGTGGGTTATTCTCAAGATGAGTGGACTCCGCTCATCATTCACGAGAAAAATGGCTGGTAACCGGGATGCCGAGTCCCATGATCAAAAGACCAAAATCAAATCAAAAATGATAGCAAACAAAACTCCCCCAGGTTTGATGTTAGTTGGAGGCACCCGTTGTTTCGGGCAAGCCATGGATTGATGATTGTTGGTGGAGGGGGAGTAAAAACTTTTACCATTCTGTTTGGGAACCGCCTATAATGTATGTAGTATGGAAGATATTGGGAACTCTTGGTTGTTATGTTGACAATGAGATCATACCTCTCAAAATTATTTACTCTATTTCAAAATCGAGCTCTGGCACCTCTGCAAATCCCTGCTTCCCTTTGCGAAGGGCCTATCTTTTACTTTTATGCAAGAGTCAAGATGATCTTCACCTTTCCCTTTTTCATTTTATCCTTTGGCAAGCACCTCGTGTTGGAAAGATCCTGATATA
>NC_041385.1:398930774-398935076 GCF_002162155.2 Triticum dicoccoides | reverse complement strand
TACATTGGGAGGCAACACTGTAAGCCCCTATCTTTCTCAGTGTCCGATTAAAACTCCATAACCATTAGTATTGCGTGAGTGTTAGCAATTGTGGAAGACTATATGATAGTTGAGTATGTGAAGTTTGCTAAATCAAAGCTCTGAAATAAGATGAATTGTAATTGTTTGGTGACTAAGAATGAAGTTTGCTATTTTTATGGTCTATGCTTTAATATGTGAATTGCTTGTTACTTGTTCGTGAGAAGTTTTATGAGATGAACTACTGTTATGACTTATAATCATGCTAGAAAAGGTGATTGAAATTTTCATTGATCAAGCTTGTGCACCTGCTAGCATTCACACTTCATAAATTCTTTCTTTTATCATTTACCTACTCGAGGACGAGCAGGAATTAAGCTTGGGGATGCTGATACGTCTCCAACGTATCTATAATTTATGAAGCATTCATGCTATATTATTATCTGTTTTGAATGATTTTGGGCTTTATTATACACTTTTATATTACTTTTGGGACTAACCTATTAACCGGAGGCCCAGCTCATATTGCTGTTTTATTGCCTGTTTCAGTATTTCGAAGAAAAGGAATATCAAACAGAGTCCAAACGGAATGAAACCTTCGGGAGCGTCATATTTAGGAAGAATATGATCCGGGAGACTTGGAGTTCATGTCAGAAGATCATCGAGGAGGCCACGAGACAGGGGGCGCGCCCACCCCCTGGGCGCGCCCTACCCTCTCGTGGGACCCTCGAGGCTCCCCCAACCGACTTCTTTCGCCTATATAAGCCTACGTACCCTAAAAACATCGATACATAAGATAGATCGGGAGTTCCGCCGCCGCAAGCCTCTGTAGCCACCAAAAACCTCTCGGGAGCCCGTTTCGGCACCCTGCCGGAGGGGGAACCCATCACCGGTGGCCAACTTCATCATCCCGGTGCTCTCCATGACGAGGATGGAGTAGTTCACCCTCGGGGTTGAGGGTATGTACCAGTAGCTATGTGTTTGATCTCTCTCTCTTTCTCTCGTGTTATCTCTATGGCACGATCTTGATGTATCGCGAGCTTTGATATTGTAGTTGGATCTTATGATGTTTCTCCCCCCTCTACTCTCTTGTGATGAATTGAGTTTTCCTCTTGAAGTTATCTTGTCGAATTGAGTCTTTAATGATTTGAGAACACTTGATGTATGTCTTGCCGTGCTTATCTGTGGTGACAATGGGATATCACGTGCCACTTGATGTATGTTTTGGTGACCAACTTGCGGGTTCCACCCATGAACCTATGCATAGGGGTTGGCACACGTTTTCGTCTTGACTCTCCGGTAGAAATTTTGGGGCACTCTTTGAAGTACTTTGTGTTGGTTGAATAGATGAATCTAAGATTGTGTGATGCATATCGTATAATCATGCCCACGGATACTTGAGGTGACAATGGAGTATCTAGGTGACATTAGGGTTTTGGTTGATTTCTGTCTTAAGGTGTTATTCTAGTATGAACTCTTGAATAGATTGATCCGAAAGAATAACTTTGAGGTGGTTTCGTACCCTACCATAGTCTCTTCGTTTGTTCTCCGCTGTTAGTGGCTTTGGAGTGACTCTTTGTTGCATGTTGAGGGATTGTTATATGATCTATCTATGTTATTATTGTTGAGAGAACTTGCACTAGTGAAAGTATGAACCCAAGGCCTTGTTTCCTATCATTGCAATACCGTTTACGCTCACTTTTATCACTAGTTACCTTGCTGTTTTTATATTTTCAGATTACAAAAACCTATATCTACCATCCATATTGCACTTGTATCACCATCTCTTCACGGAACTAGTGCACATATACAATTTGCCATTGTATTGGGTGTGTTGGGGACACAAGAGACTCTTTGTTATTCGGTTGCAGGGTTGTTTGAGAGAGACCATCTTCATCCTACGCCTCCTACGGATTGATAAACCTTAGGTCATCCACTTGAGGGAAATTTGCTACTGTCCTACAAACCTGTGCACTTGCAGGCCTAACAACGTCTACAAGAAGAAGGTTGTGTAGTAGACATCAAACCACCATTATCTGCCAAGAGCGCACCTGCCGGGCCTGCACAGAGTTCTTCTGCTTCCATGGCATCAATAGGGCACACAAGTGATATTATTTGTCGTCGTTGTAAGGGAAGAGGTCATTATGCAAGAGAATGCAAATCTCAGCATGTGATGATTGCTACTGAGGATGGTGGGTATGAGTCCGCTAGTGACTATGATGAGGAGACTTTGGCTCTTATTACATGTGAAGAACATGGTGGAGATGATTCTGATCATGAGACGCAATACATGGCTCCTGAAGACGCTGACAGGTATGAATGTTTAGTTGCTCAATGTGTTTTGAGTGTGCAAGTCACACAGGCTGAGCAAAATCAGAGGCACAATTTGTTCCATACAAAGGGAGTTGTGATGGAACGTTATGTGCGCGTAATCATAGACGGAGGGAGCTGCAACAACTTGGCTAGCATGGAGATGGTGGAGAAGCTATCTCTCACCACAAGACCACATCCACATCCTTA
The DNA here is from genome assembly GCF_002162155.2 of Triticum dicoccoides. Classification (NCBI taxonomy): domain Eukaryota; kingdom Viridiplantae; phylum Streptophyta; class Magnoliopsida; order Poales; family Poaceae; genus Triticum; species Triticum dicoccoides. The sequence continues at coordinate 398,932,538 of NC_041385.1, read as the reverse complement.
CTACATCCAATGGTTCAACAACAACGTCAGGGTTAAGGTAACACGTACTATTCGTGTGCATTTTAGTATCTCTACATATGCTGATTATGTTGATTGTGATGTGGTACCTATGCAAGCATGTTCCTTATTACTTGGTCGACCATGGCAATTTGATAAAAATTCTGTACACCATGGTAGAAACAATCAGTATACTCTTGTTCATAAGGATAAAAATATTACTTTGCTTCCTATGACTCCTGACTCCATTTTGAAAGATGATATTAATAGAGATAATAAAGCAAAGCAAGAGAAAAATAAGAGTGAAAATTAGATTGTGGCAAAAGAATTTGAGCAACAAATGAAGCCTAATAGTAAACCATCTAGTGTTGCTTCTGAAATTAAATTCAAAAGTGCATGTTTACTTGCCACTAAATCTGATATTGATGAGCTAGATTTCAACAAATCTGCTTGCTATGCTTTTGTGTGCAAAGAGGCATTATTTTCATTCGAGGACGTGCCTTCCTCTTTGCCTCCTGCTGTCACTAACATTTTGCAGGAGTTCGCTGACGTCTTTCCACAAGACGTGCCACCGGGATTACCTCCCATTCGTGTTGGAAATATGCCCTAGAGGCAATAATAAAAGGGTTATTATTATATTTCCTTGTTCATGATAATTGTCTTTTATTCATGCTATAACTGTATTATTCGGAAATCGTAATACACGTGTGAATACATAGACCATAACATGTCCCTAGTGAGCCTCTAGTTGACTAGCTCGTTGGTCGACAGATAGTCATGGTTTTTGACTATGGACATTAGGTGTCATTGACAACGGGATCACATCATTAGGAGAATGATGTGATGGACGAGACCCAATCCTAAGCATAGCACAAGATCGTGTAGTTCGTTTTGCTAGAGCTTTTCCAATGTCAAGTATCTCTTCCTTAGACCATGAGATCGTGTAACTCCCGGATACCGTAAGAGTGCTTTGGGTGTACCAAACGTCACAGCGTAACTGGGTGACTATAAAGGTGCACTACAGGTATCTCCGAAAGTGTCTGTTGGGTTGACACGGATCGAGACTGGGATTTGTCACTCCGTATGACGGAGAGGTATCTCTGGGCGCACTCAGTAATGCATCATCACAATGAGCTCAAAGTGACCAAGTGTTTGGTCACGGGATCATGCATTACGGTACGAGTAAAGTGACTTGCCGGTAACGAGACTGAATGAGGTATTGGGATACCGACGATCAAGTCTCGGGCATGTAACGTACCGAATGACAAAGGGAATTGTATACGGGGTTGTTCTAATCCTCGACATCATGGTTCATCCGATGAGATCATCGAGGAGCATGTGGGAGCCAACATGGGTATCCAGATCCCGTTGTTGGTTATTGCCCGAGAGCCATCTCGGTCATGACTACGTGTCTCCCAAACCCGTAGGGTCTACACACTTAAGGTTCAGTGATGCTAGGGTTGTATGAATATGAGTATGCAGTATACCGAATGTTGTTCGGAGTCCTGGATAAGATCCCGGACGTCACGAGGAGTTTCGGAATGGTCCGGAGGTAAAGAATTATATATAGGAAGTGGTATTTCGGCCATCGGGAAAGTTTCGGGGTCACCCGGTATTGTACCGGGACCATCGGAAGGGTCCCGGGGGTCCACCGGGTGGGGCCACCCATCCCGGAGGGCCCCATGGGCTGAAGTGGGAGGGGAGCCAGCCCATAGTGGGCTGGTGCGCCCCCCTAGGCCCACCCCCTGCGCCTAGGGTTGAAACCCT
>NC_041385.1:398930382-398930764 GCF_002162155.2 Triticum dicoccoides | reverse complement strand
GGCCATCAGGAAAGTTTCGGGGTCACCCGGTAATGTACCGGGACCACCGGAAGAGTCCCGGGGGTCCACCGGGTGGGGCCACCCATCCCGGGGGGCCCCATGGGCTGAAGTGGGAGGGGAGCCAGCCCATAGTGGGCTGGTGCGCCCCCCTAGGCCCACCCCCTGCGCCTAGGGTTGAAACCCTAGGGTGGGGGGGGGGGGGGGGCGCACCACATGCCTTGGGGGGCACTCCACCCCCCTGGCCGCTGCCCCCTTGGGAGATTGAATCTCCCAGGGCCGGCGCCCCCCCTGGGGGCCTATATAAAGGAGGGCAGGGGGAGGGCAGCCGCACCCTGTGCATTGGCGCCTCCCTCCCCCTGCTACACCTCGTCCTCCTCCCGTA
>NC_041385.1:398897966-398930372 GCF_002162155.2 Triticum dicoccoides | reverse complement strand
CTTGGCCGCCGCCCCCTTGGGAGATTGAATCTTCCAGGGCCGGCGCCCCCCCTGGGGGTCTATATAAAGGGAGGGGGGAGAGGGGCAGCCGTACCCTGAAGTCCTGGCGCCCCCTCCCCCTGCTACACCTCTTCCTCCTCCGTCACACGCTTGGCGAAGCCCTGCCGGTGTGCTGCTGTTCCACCACCACCACGCCGTTGTGCTGCTGCTGGAGCCATCATCATCAACCTCTCCTTCCACCTTGCTAGATCAAGAAGGAGGAGACGTCACACGCACCGTACGTGTGTTGAACGCGGAGGTGCCGTCCGTTCGGCGCTAGGATCTCCGGTGATCTGAATCACGGCGAGTACGACTCCATCATCACCGCTCCCTCTAACGCTTCCGTACGCGATCTACAAGTGGTATGTAGATGCAAACTCACTCCCTTGACTCGTTGCTTAGATGAACTCATAGATGGATCTTGGTGAAACCGTAGAATTTTTTTTAATTTTCTGCAACGTTCCCCAACAGTGGCATCATGAGCTAGGTCTATGCGTAGTTCTCTATTGCACGAGTAGAACACAATTTTGTTGTGGGCGTAGATCTTGTCAACTTGCTTGCCGCTACTAGTCTTATCTTGCTTCAGCAGTATTGTGGGATGAAGCGGCCCGGACCAACCTTACACGTACGCTTACGTGAGACCGGTTCCACCGACTAACATGCACTAGTTGCATAAGGTGGCTGGCGGGTGTCTGTCTCTCCCACTTTAGTTGGAGCGGATTCGATGAAAAGGGTCCTTATGAAGGGTAAATAGAAGTTGACAAAATCACGTTGTGGTTATTCGTAGGTAAGAAAACGTTCTTGCTAGAACCCAATTGCAGCCACGTAAAAGATGCAACAACAATTAGAGGACGTCTAACTTGTTTTTGCAGCAATTGTCATGTGATGTGATATGGCCAGAAGTTGTGATGAATGATGAATGATATATTGTGATGTATGAGATCATGTTCTTGTAATAGGAATCACGACTTGCATGTCGATGAGTATGACAACCGGTAGGAGCCATAGGAGTTGTCTTTATTTTTGTATGACCTGCGTGCCATTGAAGAACGCCATGTAAACTACTTTACTTTATTGCTAAACGCGTTAGTCATAGAAGTAGAAGTAGTCGTTGGCGTGACAACTTCATGAAGACACGATGATGGAGATCATGATGATGGAGATCATGGTGTCATGCCGGTGACAATATGATCATGGAGCCCCGAAGATGAAGATCAAAGGAGCTATATGATATTGGCCATATCATGTCACTACTTTATATAATTGCATGTGATGTTTATTATGTCTTATGCATCTTGTTTACTTAGAACGACGGTAGTAAATAAGATGATCCCTTGCAACAATTTCAAGAAGTGTTCTCCCCTAACTGTGCACCGTTGCTAAAGTTCGTCGTTTCGAAGCACCACGTGATGATCGGGTGTGATAGATCCTTACATTCACATACAACGGGTGTAAGACAGTTTTACACATGCAAAACACTTCGGGTTAACTTGACGAGCCTAGCATGTACAGACATGGCCTCGGAACACGGAGACCGAAAGGTCGAACACGAGTCGTATGGAAGATACGATCAACATGAGAATGTTCACCGACGATGACTAGTCCGTCTCACGTGATGATCGGACACGGCCTAGTCAACTCGGATCGTGTAACACTTAGATGACTGAGGGGATGTCAGATCTGAGTGGGAGTTCATTTAATAATTTGATTGGATGAAGTTAATTATCATGAACTTAGTCTAAAATCTTTGCAAAATATGTCTTGTAGATCAAATGGCCAACGCTCATGTCAACATGAACTTCAACGCGTTCCTAGAGAAAACCAAGCTGAAAGATGATGGCAGCAACTATACGGACTGGGTCCGGAACCTTAGGATCATCCTCATAGCTGCTAAGAAAGCATATGTCCTTGAAGCATCGTTAGGTGACCCACCTGCTCTCCCAGCACTGCAAGACGATTTGAACGTTTGGCAGACACGTGCTGATGATTACTCCCTCGTTCAGTGCGGCATGCTTTACAGCTTAGAACTGGGGCTCCAAAAGCATTTTGAGCAACATGGAGCATATGAGATGTTCGAGGAGCTGAAACTAGTTTTCCAAGCTCATGCCCGGGTCGAGAGATATGAAGTCTCCGACAAGTTCTATAGTTGTAAGATGGAGGAAAACAGTTCTGTCAGTGAGCATATACTCAAAATGTCTGGGTTGCACAGCCGCCTGTCCCAGCTGGACATTAACCTCCCAGATGAGGCGGTCATTGACAGAATCCTTCAGTCGCTCCCACCAAGCTACAAGAGCTTTGTGATGAACTATAATATGCAGGGGATGGTGAAGACCATTCCTGAAGTATTTTCAATGCTGAAGTCGGCAGAGGTTGAAATCAAGAAAGAACATCAAGTGTTGATGGTCAATAAGACCACTAAGTTCAAGAAGGGCAAGGGTAAGAAGAACTTCAAGAAGGACGGCAAAGATGTTGCCGCGCCTGGTAAGCCAGTTGCCGGGAAGAAGTCAAAGAATGGACCCAAGCTTGAGACTGAGTGCTTTTATTGCAAGGGGAAGGGTCACTGGAAGCGGAACTGCCCCAAATACTTAGCAGATAAGAAGGCCGGCAACACTAAAGGTATATTTGATATACATGTAATTGATGTGTACCTTACCAGTACTCGTAGTAACTCCTGGGTATTTGATACCGGTGCCGTTGCTCATATTTGTAACTCACAGCAGGAGCTGCGGAATAAGCGGAGACTGGCGAAGGACGAGGTGACGATGCGCGTCGGGAATGGTTCCAAGGTCGATGTGATCGCCGTCGGCACGCTACCTCTACATTTACCTACGGGATAAGTTATAAACCTTAATAATTGTTATTTGGTGCCAAGTTTGAGCATGAACATTGTATCTGGATCTCGTTTGATACGAGATGGCTACTCATTTAAATCCGAGAATAATGGTTGTTCTATTTATATGAGAGATATGTTTTATGGTCATGCCCCTATGGTCAATGGTTTATTCTTAATGAATCTCGAGCGTAATGTTACACATATTCATAGCATGAATACCAAAAGATGTAAAGTTGATAACGATAGTCCCACATACTTGTGGCACTGCCGCCTTGGTCACATTGGTGTCAAGCGCATGAAGAAGCTCCATGCTGATGGACTTTTGGAGTCTCTCGATTATGAATCATTTGACACATGCGAACCATGCCTCATGGGCAAAATGACCAAGACTCCATTCTCTGGAACAATGGAGCGAGCAACCAACTTGTTGGAAATCATACACACCGATGTGTGCGGTCCAATGAGTGTTGAGGCTCACGGAGGATATCGTTATGTTCTCACTCTCACTGATGACTTGAGTAGATATGGGTATGTCTACTTGATGAAACACAAGTCTGAGACCTTTGAAAAGTTCAAGGAATTTCAGAATGAAGTAGAGAATCAACGTGACCGAAAGATAAAAATTCTTACGATCGGATCGTGGAGGAGAATATTTAAGTCACGAATTTGGTACACACTTAAGAAAATGTGAATCGTTTCACAACTCACGCCGCCTGGAACACCTCAGCGAAACGGTGTGTCCGAACGTCGTAATCGCACTCTATTGGATATGGTGCGGTCTATGATGTCTCTTACCGATTTACCGCTATCATTTTGGGGATACGCTCTAGAGACAGCTACATTCACTTTAAATAGGGCACCGTCTAAATCCGTTGAGACGACACCGTATGAATTATGGTTTGGGAAGAAACCTAAGCTGTCATTTCTAAAAGTTTGGGGATGCGATGCTTATGTCAAGAAACTTCAACCTGAAAAGCTCGAACCCAAGTCGAAAAAATGCGTCTTCATAGGATACCCTAAAGAAACCATTGGGTATACCTTCTACTTAAGATCCGAGGGCAAGATCTTTGTTGCCAAGAACGGATCCTTTCTGGAAAAAGAGTTTCTCTCGAAAGAACTAAGTGGGAGGAAAGTAGAACTCGATGAAGTACTACCTCTTGAACAGGATAGCAGTGCAGCTCAGGAAAATGTTCCTGTGATGCCTACACCAACTGAAGAGGAAATTAATGATGATGATCAAGGTACTTCGGATCAAGTTGCTACTGAACTTCGTAGGTCCACAAGGACACGTTCCGCACCAGAATGGTACGGCAACCCTGTCCTGGAAATCATGTTGTTAGACAACGGTGAACCTTCGAACTATGAAGGAGCAATGGTGGGCCTAGATTCCAACAAATGGCTAGAAGCCATGAAATCTGAGATAGAATCCATGTATGAAAACAAAGTATGGACTTTGACTGACTTGCCCGATGATCGGCGAGCGATAGAAAACAAATGGATCTTTAAGAAGAAGACGGACGCGGATGGTAATGTCACCATCTATAAAGCTCGACTTGTCGCTAAGGGTTATCGGCAAGTTCAAGGGATTGACTACGATGAGACTTTATCTCCCGTAGCGAAGCTTAAGTCCGTCCGAATCATGTTAGCAATTGCCGCATACTATGATTATGAGATATGGCAGATGGACGTCAAAACGGCATTCCTTAACGGTTATCTTAAGGAAGAGCTGTATATGATGCAGCCGGAAGGTTTTGTCGATCCTAAGAACGCTAACAAAGTATGCAAGCTCCAGCGATCCATTTATGGGCTGGTGCAAGCATCTCGGAGTTGGAACATTCGCTTTGATGAGATGATCAAAGCGTTTGGGTTTATGCAGACTTATGGAGAAGCCCGCGTTTACAAGAAAGTGAGTGGGAGCTCTGTAGCATTTCTCATATTATATGTAGATGACATACTTTTGATGGGAAATGATATAGAATTCTTGGACAGCATTAAGGCCTACTTGAATAAGTGTTTTTCAATGAAGGACCTTGGAGAAGCTACTTACATATTAGGCATCAAGATCTATAGGGATAGATCGAGACGCCTCATAGGTCTTTCACAAAGCACATACCTTGATAAGATTTTGAAAAAGTTCAAAATGGACCAGTCCAAGAAAGGGTTCTTGCCTGTATTGCAAGGTGTGAGATTGAGCTCAGCTCAATGCCCGACCACGGCAAAAGATAAAGAAGAGATGAGCGTCATCCCCTATGCCTCAGCCATAGGATCTATTATGTATGCCATGCTGTGTACCAGACCTGATGTAAACCTTTCCGTAAGTTTGGTAGGAAGGTACCAAAGTAATCCCGGCAAGGAACATTGGACAACGGTTAAGAATATCCTGAAGTACCTGAAAAGGACAAAGGACATGTTTCTCGTTTATGGAGGTGACGAAGAGCTCGTCGTAAAGGGTTACGTCGACGCTAGCTTCGACACAGATCTGGATGACTCTAAGTCACAAACCGGATACGTGTATATGTTGAATGGTGGAGCAGTAAGCTGGTGCAGCTGCAAGCAGAGCGTCGTGGCGGGATCTACATGTGAAGCGGAGTACATGGCAGCCTCGGAGGCAGCGCATGAAGATATTTGGGTGAAGGAGTTCATCACCGACCTAGGAGTCATACCCAATGCGTCGGGGCCGATCAAACTCTTCTGTGACAACACTGGAGCTATTGCCCTTGCCAAGGAGCCTAGGTTTCACAAGAAGACCAGGCACATCAAGCGTCGTTTCAACTCCATCCGCGAAAATGTTCAAGATGGAGACATAGATATTTGCAAAGTACATACGGATCTGAATGTCGCAGATCCGTTGACTAAACCTCTCTCGCGAGCAAAACATGATCAACATCAGAACTCTATGGGTGTTCGATTCATCACAATGTAACTAGATTATTGACTCTAGTGCAAGTGGGAGACTGTTGAAAATATGCCCTAGAGGCAATAATAAAAAGGTTATTATTATATTTCCTTGTTCATGATAATTGTCTTTTATTCATGCTATAACTGTATTATCCGGAAATCGTAATACACGTGTGAATACATAGACCATAACATGTCCCTAGTGAGCCTCTAGTTGACTAGCTCGTTGGTCGATAGATAGTCATGGTTTCTGACTATGGACATTAGATGTCATTGACAACGGGATCACATCATTAGGAGAATGATGTGATGGACGAGACCCAATCCTAAGCATAGCACAAGATCGTGTAGTTCGTTTTGCTAGAGCTTTTCCAATGTCAAGTATCTCTTCCTTAGACCATGAGATCGTGTAACTCTTGGATACCGTAAGAGTGCTTTGGGTGTACCAAACGTCACAACGTAACTGGGTGACTATAAAGGTGCACTACAGGTATCTCTGAAAGTGTCTGTTGGGTTGACACGGATCGAGACTGGGATTTGTCACTTCGTATGACGGAGAGGTATCTCTGGGCCCACTCGGTAATGCATCATCACAATGAGCTCAAAGTGACCAAGTGTTTGGTCACGGGATCATGCATTACGGTACGAGTAAAGTGACTTGCCGGTAACGAGACTGAACGAGGTATTGGGATACCGACGATCAAGTCTCAGGCATGTAACGTACCGAATGACAAAGGGAATTGTATACGGGGTTGTTCTAATCCTCGACATCGTGGTTCATCCGATGAGATCATCGAGGAGCATGTGGGAGCCAACATGGGTATCCAGATCCCGCTGTTGGTTATTGCCCGAGAGCCGTCTCGGTCATGACTACGTGTCTCCTGAACCCGTAGGGTCTACACACTTAAGGTCCGGTGACGCTAGGGTTGTATGAATATGAGTATGCAGTATACCGAATGTTGTTCGGAGTCCCGGATAAGATCCCGGACGTCACGAGGAGTTTCGGAATGGTCCGGAGGTAAAGAATTATATATAGGAAGTGGTATTTCGGCCATCGAGAAAGTTTCAGGGTCACCCGGTATTGTATCGGGACCACCGGAAGGGTCCCGGGGGTCCACCGGGTGGGGCCACCCATCCCAGAGGGCCCCATGGGCTGAAGTGGGAGGGGAGCCAGCCCATAGTGGGCTGGTGCACCCCCCTAGGCCCACCCCCTGCGCCTAGGGTTGAAACCCTAGGGTGGAGGGGGGGCGCACCACATGCCTTGGGGGGCACTCCTCCCCCCTTGGCCGCCGCCCCCTTGGGAGATTGAATCTCCCAGGGCTGGCGCCCCCCATGGGGGCCTATATAAAGGGAGGGGGGGAGAGGGGCAGCCGTACCCTGAAGTCCTGGCGCCCCCTCCCCTGCTACACCTCTTCCTCCTCCGTCACGCGCTTGGTGAAGCCCTGCCGGAGTGTTGCTGTTCCACCACCACCACGCCGTTGTGCTGCTGCTGGAGCCATCATCATCAACCTCTCCTTCCCCCTTGCTGGATCAAGAAGGAGGATATGTCACATGCACCGTACGTGTGTTGAACGCGGAGGTGCCGTCCGTTCGGCGCTAGGATCTCCGGTGATCTGAATCACGGCGAGCATGACTCCATCATCACCGCTCCCTCTAACGCTTCCGTACGCGATCTACAAGTAGTATGTAGATGCAAACTCACTCCCTTGACTCGTTGCTTAGATGAACTCATAGATGGATCTTGGTGAAACCGTAGAATTTTTTTTAATTTTCTGCAACGTTCCCCAACAATTCGAAGGATTGAGCATCAGAGTGACTTAATTCCCGGTGCATCATTACCCAACCGTGCACCATACCGTACCAATCCAGAGGAGACAAAGGATATTATGCGTCAAGTACAGGAGCTGCTCGACAAAGGTTATATACGCAAATCCCTTAGTCCTTGTGATGTTCCTATTATTCTAGTGCCTAAAAAGGATGGTACATCACGTATGTGTGTTGATTGTAGAGGCATTAATAATATTACTATTTGTTATCGTCATCCTATTCCTAGGCTAGATGATATGCTTGATGAATTGAGTGGCTCTACAATATTCTCCAAAGTTGATTTGCGTAGTGGATACCATCAAATTTGTATGAAATTGGGAGATGAATGGAAAACAACTTTTAAAACTAAGTTTGGATTATATGAGTGGTTAGTCATGCCTTTTGGGTTAACTAATGCACCTAGTACTTTCATGAGATTAATGAACGAAGTTTTAAGTGTTTTCATTGGATGATTTGTGGTAGTTTACTTTGATGACATATTGATTTATAGCAGATCTTTGGAAGAACATTTGGAACATTTACGTGCTGTTTTTATTGCTCTACGTGATGCATGTTTGTTTGGTAACCTTGGGAAGTGCACCTTTTGCACCGACCGAGTATCTTTTCTTGGCTATGTTGTTACTCCACAGGGAATTGAAGTTGACAAAACCAAGATTGAAGCTACTGAGAGTTGGCCGCAGCCTAAAACGGTCACACAAGTGAGGAGTTTTCTTGGCCTCGCTGGATTCTATAGGCGTTTTGTGAGAGATTTCAGCACCATTGCTGCACCTCTCAATGACCTTACAAAGAAAGATGTGCCTTTTCTTTGGGGTACCGCACATGAAGAAGCCTTCATGGTATTGAAAGATAAGTTGACACATGCTCCTTTACTTCAACTTCCTGATTTGAATAAGACTTTTGAGCTTGAATGTGATGCTAGTGGAATTGGATTAGGAGGTGTGTTATTACAAGGTGGCAAACTTGTTGCATACTTTTCTGAAAAATTGAGTGGGCCTAGTCTGAATTATTCTACTTATGATAAAGAATTACATGCTCTTGTTCGGACTTTAGAAACATGGCAACATTATTTATGGCCCAAAGAATTTGTTATACACTCTGATCATGAATCTTTGAAACATATTAAAAGTCAAGCTAAACTGAATCATGGACATGCTAAATGGGTTGAATTCATTGAGACTTTCCCTTATGTCATTAAACACAAGAAGGGAAAAGAAAATGTTATTGTTGATGCATTGTCTCGTCGCTACACTATGCTTTCACAACTTGACTTCAAAATATTTGGTTTGGAGACCATCAAAGATCAATATGTGCATGATGCTGATTTTAAAGATGTAATGCAGAATTGTAAAGAAGGAAGAATGTGGAACAAGTTCTTCGTTAATGATGTATTTGTGTTCCGTGCTAACAAGCTATGCATTCCAGCTAGCTCCATTCGTCTTTTGTTGTTGCAGGAGGCGCATGGAGGATGATTAATGGGACACTTTGGCGTGAAGAAGATGGAGGACGTACTTGCTACACATTTCTTTTGGCCAAAGATGAGACAGGATGTTGAGCATTTTATTGCTCGCTGCACTTCATGTCAAAAAGCTAAGTCATGACTCCATCCTCATGGTTTATATATGCCTTTGCCTGTACCTAGTGTTCCTTGGGAGGATATATCTATGGACTTTGTTTTAGGTTTACCTCGAACAAAGAAGGGGAGGGATAGCATATTTGTTGTCGTGGATAGATTCTCCAAAATGGCACACTTTATACCATGTCATAAAAGCGATGATGCTGTTAATGTTGCTGATTTGTTCTTTCGTGAAATTATTCGCTTGCATGGTGTGCCAAATACTATTGTTTCAGATCGTGATACTAAATTTCTTAGCCACTTTTGGAGATGTTTATGGGCTAAGTTGGGGACTAAACTGCTTTTTAGTACTACTTGTCACCCCCAAACTTATGGACAAACTAAAGTAGTCAATAGAACATTGTCTACTATGCTTAGGGTTGTTTTGAAGAATAATAAGAAAATGTGGGAGGAATGCTTACCTCATATTGAATTTGCTTATAATCGTTCATTGCATTCTACTACTAAGATGTGCCCTTTTGAAATTGTGTATGGTTTCCTACCTCGTGCACCTATTGATTTTTTGCCTCTTCCATCTTCGGAGAACGTTAATTTTGATGCTAAACAACATGCTGAATTGATTTTAAAAATGCATGAGTTAACTAAGGAAAACATTGAGCGTATGAATGCTAAATATAAACTTGCTGGAGATAAGGGTAGAAAACATGTTGTGTTTGCACCTGGAGATCTTGTTTGGTTACATTTGCGAAAGGATAGATTTCCTGATTTGCGCAAATCAAAGCTAATGCCACGTGCTGCTGGACCTTTTAAGGTGTTAGAGAAAATAAATGATAATGCATATAAACTTGAGCTGCCTGCAGATTTTGGGGTTAGTCCCACTTTTAACATTGAAGATTTGATGTCTTATTTGGGAGAAGAAGATGAACTTCCATCGAGGACGACTTCACTGCAAGAAGGGGAGGATGATGAGGACATCAATACCATTTTACACCCACAGCCCCTGCTGCTATACATACTGGACCAATTACTAGAGCTCGCGCACGCCAATTAAAATACCAGGTACTTTCATTTATTAGTAATGATTCTAATGTTCACGAGAATATGATGTTGCCTAAATTGGATACATTTATTTTGCTTACAAATGAAGGGCCTGGCTTGGAGAAGGATGAACATTGGAGCAAGAACAAGCATGGAGATGATGGGATGCGCAAGGGGAACAAGAACGGAGTTACAAGTGATGATTTTAGGACGTTGAAGCCACCATAATGAGTGCATGAAGCCTTGGACGAAATATACAAGATGTACTTCATAATTTTCGTCCACAGGCTATTCTAGGTGCCGTGTCACCTTATTACTAGGCCAGGCCCATGTAATTTTGAAATACTTGATTATAGGCTGTTTTTAGAGTCCGTATGTGTGGAGAAACAAGAGTTAGGGTTGGTTTCGGACCCCTCCCTCAGGGGCCACGAAATTCCCCCCTCTTCCTTCATATATACAGCCCTTAGGGCATCGTTTAGACTTTGGGTTTTGTTTAGAATAAAAGTTTGCCATAGCTGCAACTTCGTGTACTTCGTTTGTGTTCAACGACCAGACCAAGACGTCACAAAACCCCATCTTGATCAATAAAGCTTTCATCTTATATTCACAATATCCAGATTGCAATCTCAGTTTCTTGCTTGTTCTGCTTTTGCTCACAGCAAATAGACCCTGGTGGTCAGGTTGATCGTGCTCCGGCGTGGTCAATAACCTCTCAGAGTTGGTTTAGCGATTGCTAAGGCGCGACGTCCTCGCACATACGTAGTCGGATCGTCAAAAGTCTACTCCTCCAAAATGATAATCACCATCTCATCAAAAGATGGGGCACCTTTACCCCTATCTCCCTTGCAAGCTTCTCCTTTATTGCGCACACTCTCCTTTGTGCTCTACGTCCTCAGGTCCCGGCCGTCGAGCGAGCGCAGCCGCCGCTGGTATGCCAGGTCGCGATGCCGTGGTCAAGGCTAGGGGATGAGGGCTAGAGAGCCAGTAAGAGCTCCTGAGTCGCGATGCTCAGGAGCCTACTTTTAATGCACAAGTGGATCGTGTGGGAAAGAGAGAGAGAGAGAGAGCTCGTGATGTCACCCGCTATAAATCTTAGGAGGTTCGTGTAAACCAACAACACGAGAAAAGCACGGGTTGCCATTAGGATTGCCGGTTGGCCATTGGTTGCTCCAAGAGAGTGGTGAGGGCACTGAGGTCCTGGTGAGGTGACGCGCGCGGGGCTGCCGTGGGCCAGAGCTCGACTGCTCAGATTTGTCAACGTTGCAGGGACAGACCCATGCACAAGCACCATGCCAGCGCGAGCGACTCCAGTGGTAGATGTCAATCGAGCAGGCGATGATCACAGGCAGGTTAGGCATGAAAGGCAAATTAGCTTAGGTAAATGCAGGAGGGATACATGCCACTGGGTCAGGCCCGAGCGGCTTGGGGATGATGCAGCAAGAGGGGCGCCCCCAGCAAGGTAAACTAAAGAGATAAGCAAAAGGGATACATGCCGCAGGGGCGGACCCATGCGGCCTGGGAATGATGCAGCCCCGAGGGCGCTCCCAGCTGAAATGAACTTGAAAGATGTCACCTGGTACCATTGTAGACGGTGTGTTGGAGTAGCTGAAGATGCACGGTGAAGAGGCCGATCCTTACGAGCCACCGGAGCCCTGAGCCTCGGGAGGCTCTGGGGGTCCAGGCGGTTCCTTGAGAACCATCTCCATCTCCGCTAGGACCGCGTGATGCCTGGCCTCCTGAGCCGCCAGAATGCTCTGCAGGTGACGCTGGAAGGTGGCAGCCATGTTCGGCAGGTCGAAAGGCATGCGAACATAGCTATCCCACGCGCGAAGGCCAGAGGCGCTCCTGAGATGTGGCTCGGTTGACCCCGGGGACATCCATGCAGACGCGCAGCCCACCATCGTCGCCTGGATGGGGAGCCACGCCAGGCAAATGGTGATCGCCGCATATGGATCTTGCTTCCTGAAGCTCCCGAGTGGTCTTGGTGATGAACTCCTGAGGGTTGGGCTTTCCACGCCCCATGCCTTCCTGAGGGAAACATGCTGCAAAGCACACCTCCAAGTGGTGCCCGAGCGCCTCCCTCGTGATGTTGGCAAGGTCTAAGGCCCTCTAGAAGAGAGCCCCCGAGCCCTGCCCGAGGAGGGCGCCGGGCACGCCTTCCTATGCGATGGAACGAGGCGTCCCTTACACAGGCGTGGATCCTGATGCGGCACCACCTGAGATGCCAACCTCCTGAGGCCTTGGGCTGAGCGGTGTCTTCTTCTTCTTGGGGATGGCCTCCGGAGGGTTCTCGCCCTTGCTGTCTGGGTCCTCGATTGAAGCAGCCTGGAAGGCAAGCTCGAGGGAGCACACCGCATCTCTTTCTTTGCAGGGGACCATGATGATCTCGCCGCTTCCTGGCATCTTGAGGACATTGTAGCCATGGTGGGTCACCGCCATGAACTTGGCCAGGGCTGGATACCCGAGGATGGCATTGTATGGCAGGTGGATGTGGGCGACGTCGAAGTCGATGAGCTCGGTGCGGTAGTTGTTGCATTGTCCGAAGGTGACAAGGAGGCGGACCTGCCCTATCGGGGTGGTGGAGCCGTCAGTAACTCCTAAGAAGGGCTTGGTAGGCTGAAGTTGATCATATGGCACTTGAAGGTTGTCAAACATCTCAACATACAGGGCGTTGAGCCCTGCGCCACCATCGATGAGGGTCCTGGTGACTTGCACGTTGCTGATGACTGGGGAGTAGAGCATCGGGAGGACGCCAGCAATAGCCGCACACTTGAGTTGATCTGCATAGTTGAAGGTGATGGCGCACTTGGACCACTTGAGCGGACGCGTGGCCTCAAAATTGGGGAGGACTATGTTCACCGAGCGAGCGAACTGCTTGAAGATGCATTGAGAGGCTGGGGCCTGAGCTCCATCCAAGATGCAAGCGATAGCACGTGGCTCCTGGAAGCCCCCAGCCCCCTCGTCCTGGTGGTGGTCGTCATTCCTTCTTGGCGGCAGGGGCAGAGGAGGAAGGCCTGCGTTGCCCTACGGGTGTCCTCATGAGGCTGATCCCTCCAGGCGCCCTCGCGAGGTTGGTCCTACCAGCGATCCTCACGAGGTCAGTCACGCCACTCATGGTGAGGGCCACGGTCTTCCCATCGTGCTCCGCCTCGTCCTCCTCCTCGGCCGTAGCCCCGGTCGTTGCGCTCGGGGCGTCGACCGAAGCGTCCTTCTCGAACGGTCCTAAGATCTTGGCATTCGTTAGTGTTGTGGGTGTGGAGGTTGTGGTAGGAGCAGAACAGTCGGCTGCCCTTGGATGACTCCGGCTGGTCCCTACCGTGCTTTGTTTCTGGTTCTACTGCAAGCACGACTGCTCCTTTGCACTTCACGTCCTTGGGCTTCTTTTCTTCTGGGTCAGCAGCAGGAAGCTCGAGGAGGGATAAGCGTCCCTCCTTAGCTCTTGCGCACTTGGTCACCGGTTTAAACAGCTCCAGGGATGTGCACAACTCCTCGTGGATGGAGAGCTCCTCCTTCATCTTGATGTCACAGACGCCATCAGAGAACGCCGAGATGATGGACTCGTCTGTCACCTTAGGGATCTTGAGGCGGGCGCTGTTGAAGCGCTGGATGTATTTCTACAGGGTCTCCCCAGGCGGCTGCTTGATGCGGCGCAAGTCACCCGCGGCCGGGGGCAGTCGCGAGTGCCCTGGAAGTTGGCAATGAAGCGGGTATGCATCTCGTCCCAGGAGGAGATCGAGCTAGGAGGCAGGTTCAGGAGCCAGGTGTGGGCACCATCCTTGAGCACCATGGGAAACCAGTTCGCCATGACCTTTTCATCTCCATTGGCCGCCTCGATGCTCAGCTCGTAGAGCTGCTGAAAGCACAAGTGCTCCCTGGGTGATTTTGGTAATTAATGTCAACATATCTCTTGTTGGACTAACACTTTTACCTAGTATGTTTCAGACAAGTTCAACAATGGAGTGGCATGGACTAGAGTATGTGGAACCCCTTCAAGATGCTAAGGACAAAGGATTGGATCAAGCTTCAAGCACAAGACTCTACATTTTATATTTTAGTGATCCAAGATCACATTGAGTCTATAGGAAAAGCCAATACTATCAAGAGGGGATGAGGTGTTGCTTAATGGCTTGCTTGCTCAAAGTGCTTAGTGATATGCTCCAAAGCCCTCAACTACTTTCTCACATCCACATATGACCTAAACCAAAAGTCAAACTTGGCCCTACCGACTCTTTCTATCCGGCGCCACCGAGTTCAGATGTCTTAGCCACTGCCACAAACCCTAGGCAAATCGGTCTCACCGATAGGGATCTCGGTCTCACCGAGATGGGATTGTATCTCTCTGTGTATGTCCATTACCAAAATCGGTCTCACCGAGTTTGAGTAATTGGTACTACTGAGATTACAATGCAAACTCTCTGTTCCTCTTCATAACATTTCAGTCCCACCGAAATGAGCAAACCGGTCCCACTGAGTTTACCCGACCAACTCTCTGGTTAACTTATTACCAAAATCGGTCCCACCGAGTTTGTGTAATCGGTCTCACCGAGATTACGTTATGCCCTAACCCTAATCATATCGGTCCTACCGAGTTGCATGTCGGTCCCACCGAAAATCCTAACGGTCACTAGATTTGCTGAATCGGTCCGACCGAGTTTGCCAATTTGGTCTCACCGAGTTTGGCAAGTTGTGTGTAATGGTTAGATTTTGTGTGGAGGCTATATATACCCCTCCACCCACTCTTCATTCATGGAGAGAGCCATCAGAACGAACTTACACTTCCAGCATACATTTTCTGAGAGAGAACCACCTACTCATGTGTTGAGACCAAGATATTCCATTCCTACCATATGAATCTTGATCTCTAGCCTTCCCCAAGTTGCTTTCCACTCAAATCTTCTTTCCACCAAATCCAAATCCTGTGAGAGAGTTGAGTGTTGGGGAGACTATCATTTGAAGCACAAGAGCAAGGAGTTCATCATCAACACACCATTTGTTACTTCTTGGACAATGGTGTCTCCTAGATTGGCTAGGTGTCACTTGGGAGCCTCCGACAAGATTGTGGAGTTGAACCAAGGAGTTTTTAAGGGCAAGGAGATCGCCTACTTCGTGAAGATCTACCGCTAGTGAGGCAAATCCTTAATGGGCGACGGCCATGGTGGGATAGACAAGGTTGCTTCTTCGTGGACCCTTCGTGGGTGGAGCCCTCCATGGACTCGTGCAACCGTTACCCTTCATGGGTTGAAGTCTCCATCAACATTGATGTACGATAGCACCACCTATCGGGACCACGACAAAAATATCCGTGTCTCCAATTACGTTTGAATCCTCCAATCCCATCCCTTTACATTCTTGCAAGTTGCATGCTTTACTTTTCGCTGCTCATATACTCTTTGCATGCTTGCTTGTTATGTATTGTGAGTGTTAAACTTGTGCCTAAACTCCACTTAAACTTAAAGAAGTTAAAAACTGCAACTTTTGGTACTTAGTGTCTAATCACCCCCCTCTAGACACCTCTTCTCGATCCTTTCAATTGGTATCAGAGCTTTGGTCTCCATTACTTTGGTTTAAACACCATTGGAGGAAGATGGATGAGTCTACAATTGGGAGTTTTAGACATAGAGTGCCTATACTTGATGGAGAGTACTTTCATGAGTGGAAAAATGAGATGCTTGTGATTTTCAGTCAATATCATTTGAACAAGTACATTGCTAGCCCTTGTGCACCTCATGTTGATCCTATGCATCCTACCCTTGATGAGTCAATCGACATGATTCACAATCTTAGAACTGTTGAACTTATCACTAGAGGCTTGCCTAGAAACTTGATTGGATGTTTGCCTACTCTTAAGTGTGCCTACACCATATGGAAATTTCTTGAGGAACGCTTTCCAAATTATTCCTTGAAAAATCTAGATGAAATTATCCATAAGTCTATTACCTTGAGTAAGATGAATTCCAGTGATCCTATGTTTGGTGATTGTCAATTTGAGCTTACAAACTTATGCGTGCCAAAGGAGATGTTGAAATTATTAGTGATATTATTTTCGAAGCTATAAATATTCATAAACAAGATCATTGTCAAACTCACTCTAACGAATCACCCTCTGTAGGATTTGATCCACCACTTGACGACGTTGAACATGGATACTATGATGAGGATGATGATAGTGAATTTGATCTTGATGATGCAATGAGACACTTTGGTCTTATGGCAAATCTTCGGGGATATATGGCAGGAGGAAGGAATGGGTTCTTGATAGTGGATGTACTGATCACATGACCGGAGATAAAGACATGTTTCATGAGCTTGCTGAAAACGACGGTCCTCGAAAGTATGTCACTTTCGGTGATAACTCAAAGGGTAAGGTGGCTGGCCTCGGTAAGGTGGCCATATCACATGATAGCTCCATACAAAATGTCATGCTCGTTGAATCTCTTGGCTACAACTTACTTTCAGTATCTAGACTTGCTGATTTCGGTTTCAATGTCTTATTTACTGAAGTAGATTGCCAAGTGTTTCGTAGAGTTTCGTAGAGATAATCATAAAATGGTCTTTACCGGTGTACGTAGAGGTGATCTATACATTGTTGATTTCACTAAAAAGGCTCAACCTAGAACTTGCTTTATTGCTAAATCCTCTAAAGGTTGGTTATGGCATAGACGGTTAGGTCATGTTGGTATGCAAAACCTTGACAAGCTTATTAAAGGAAATCATATCCTTGGCATTAACGATGTCATATTTGATAAGGATAGACTTTGCAGCGCTTGTCAGGCAGGTAAACAGGTTGGAGGGAGGCATCCCGTGAAGAACATCATGACCACAAGGAGGCCACTTGAGCTACTTCACATGGATCTTTTTGGTCCCAACGCCTACAAAAGTCTCGGTGGAAATTCTTTTGGTCTAGTTATAGTTGATGATTTTTCAAGATTTACGTGGGTGTTCTTTCTCGATGATAAATTGCAGGTCCAAAAGATCTTCAAAATTTTCGCTAGGAAGGCCCAAAATCAATTTGAAGTGAAGATCAAGAAGGTTCGCAGCGACAACGGAATGGAGTTCAAGAACGCAAATGTGGACACCTTTCTTGACGAAGAAGGGATTTCACATGAGTTCTCGGCTACGTACACACCTCAACAAAATTGAGTTGTTGAGAGGAAGAACCGGACGCTCATAGAAATGGCAAGAACGATGCTTGATGAGTACAAGACGCTGAAGCACTTCTGGGCGGAAGCGGTTGAGACAGCTTGTCATGCAACAAACCGCTTGTATCTTCACAAGCTACTCGGCAAGACGGCATACGAGCTCCTCACCGGTAACAAACCCCAAGTTGGATACTTTCGAGTATTCGGCTCAAAGTGCTACATTCTTGATAAGCATCATCGTTCTAAATTTGCTTCTAAGTCTCATGAAGGTTTCCTACTTGGTTATGGCTCAAACTCTCACACATACCGTGTCTACAACAATTTCACCCGAAAGGTTGAAGAAACGGTAGATGTGAAGTTTGATGAATCTAACGGCTCACAAGTAGAGCAATTGCCAATTGATGTAGGAAACAAAGACCCCTCGGAAGCAATTCAAGACTTGTCTATTGGCAAGATTCGTCCAACAGAGGTGAAGGAGAGTACCTCGTCCATCCAAGTGGAAGCTTCTACCTCTCGACAAGGTGAACCAAGAGTTGATATGGAAGCATCCACAAGTGGTACACACCAAGATGAAGAAAACGAGGAAGTGCACTAAGACGAACGTCAACAACCTCCTTCTCCACCACGACAAGAGAACGACAACGTCAACAATGAAGAAGGCCAAGAAGAAGAACAAGATGAAGAAGATGTTCAACCAAGACCCAAGCAAAAGCTCTCACGAGTTCGAGCAAGAATTGCTAAAGATCATCCCGTCGAGCAAATCTACAAAGATATCCAAACCGGGAGAATCACTCGCTCTAAAACTCGTTTAGCTAACTTTTGTGAACACTATTCATTCATCTCTAGCATTGAACCGATGAAGGTTGAAGAAGCATTGGAAGTTCCGGATTGGATAAACTCCATGCATGAAGAACTACAGAACTTTGAGAGAAATCAAGTTTGGACATTGGTTGAGAAGCCCGACAACAACCACAACATCATCGGTACCAAATGGGTGTTTCGCAACAAGCAAGATGAAGATGGACAAGTAGTTCGCAACAAAGCACGTCTCGTCGCCCAAGGCTACACACAAGTCGAAGGTATGGACTATGGTGAGACTTATGCTCCTGTTGCTAGATTTGAGTCCATTCGCATCTTACTTGCCTATGCTAATCACCATGATATCACCTTGTACCAAATGGACATTAAGAGTGCTTTTCTAAATGGTGAAATAGAGGAGGAAGTTTATGTTAAACAACCTCCCGGCTTTGTTAATCCTAAGAAACCTGATCATGTTTACAAACTGCACAAAGCTCTTTATGGTCTTAAACAAGCTCCTAGAGCATGGTATAAATGCTTGACCATGTCGATGATATTATATTTGGTTCTACTAACCCTCATTTTAGTGAAAAGTTTGGGAAGCTAATGTCGGAGAAGTTTGAGATGTCTATGATGAGTGAACTCAAATTCTTTCTTGGGTTGCAAATCAATCAAACTAAGGAAGGAACCTTTGTCTCTCAAACGAAGTACACCAAGGACTTGTTCAAGAAGTTCAATATGCAAGAATGCAAAGGTATGACTACACCTATGCCTACTAGTGGACATCTTGATTTCACCAAAGATGGTGAACCGGTCGATCAAAAGGTTTATCGCTCTATGATTGGTTCATTGTTATATCTATGTGCTTCACATCCCGATATCATGCTAAGTGTGTGCATGTGTGCACGATATCAAGCTGCTCCTAAAGAATGTCATCTTAAGGCCGTGAAAAGGATAGTGAGATACTTAATCCATACACCAAATTTTGACATTTGGTATCCTAAGAGGGCCTCTTTCGATCTTGTTGGCTACTCCGACTCGGACTATGCCGGTGACAAGGTTGATAGAAAGTCCACTTCGGGTGCTTGTCAATTTCTTGGTAGATCTCTTGTGTCTTGGTCTTCCAAGAAACAAAACTTGGTTCCTTATCCACCGTCGAAGGGGAATACATTGCCGCTGGTTCATGTTGTGCTCAATTACTTTGGATGACCCAAACTCTTAAAGATTATGGGATATATGTGAAACATGTTCCATTACTTTGTGACAATGAAAGTGCTATCAAGATTGCTCACAATCCCGTGCAACACTCTCGAGCTAAGCATATTGAAGTTCGTTATCATTTCATTCGAGATCATGTTGCTAAGGGTGACATTAATCTTAAGCATGTTTGCACCGAAAAGCAATTAGCGGATATATTCACTAAACCAGATGAGAAAGTGTTTTGCAGGTTAAGAGGTGAATTGAACATCATTTATGCTTCAAACTTGGAGTAGGAACTCCATTGGATACATGCAAGACATGAGCTTATGACTAATCCTTGATATTTCTCTTATGATGATAATCTTATGTCTTGGATATATTTGCACCTTGCATGTTATCTAACCCATGTAGGTACTTGGATGAATCTAATTCCATGAGATTGTAACCTACTCACATCTTGAGCAATCTCTACATCACCAAGTCTCTATACAATGGTGGTTGAAGACAAGGAAGCACGGAGCCATTCAAACATATCCTTTGACAAATTTATCATTGAACTTCATGATTGTCATTTTGGATACACAAGTGCTCTTCCTTGCAAAAACTAACCCATGTAGGTAGATGAACTCAAATTCCAAGTGGTGCTCCCAACTCTTGATTGGCTACATCAACCTTGAGCAACCCACACAAGTTCAACTACATGATCATGATCAACACCACCACCCAAGGTATGCTATTCCATCTTAGAGAAGCTTTACTCCAAGTCACGAGTCAAAGCAACTCGACAAGATGTGAATACATCAAGATGCTTAAACGAAAAATGGTAACCCCATTTTGAGCTTAAACGATGAGTATGACCTATGATCAAGTGATTTCACTTGCCTCCTAAGTCAATATACTCTAACATAGGTGACTTTGTCGCCGACCATCTCAAGATGAAGTACCCTTGTGTTCTTTTCTGAGCTCTTGCCTTTGTCTCATGCATATTTGTTTCCCCTTTCAAAAAAAAACTTCATCTACATTCCTTTTCTTTTCTGTTTATTCTACATTCCATGCATCCAATTCATTGCAAATATTCCAGTTAATTCCTTGCAAATCCTTGTGAGATCTTACTTGTCTAGTGAGCTGAGGTGACAAGTGTTTTCTCTGTGATGAACTCGGTCTCACTGGTTTGATGCTTTCGGTCCAACCGAATCCTTTCAGTGCAACCGAAGCATACCACTCGGTGCCACCGATTTCACTACAGGAAAAACATTTTGCCACTTATTCCTACATTACTTTTGAACCAGCTTCACTCAATGAATCTTGTCCTCTACGAGCATCACATTTACCTTAGTACTTTGTACTGTGACTCAAGGACCAAACCCGTTCATGACAAATTCCAGAAGACCCTTCTTGGAAATTGATGTCAAAGGGGGAGAGAGAGATCACATCAAAGCTTAATCATATCTCTAGGGGGGAGAGAATACTCAAGGAGAGAGCAATCTTCAAGGATCCCAGATGCTTGGTGTTCAAGAGGAGATATGCCACATGTCTTCTTGAGGGGAAAGACATGTTCATATGTGCTTATTTGCATTAGCTCTGTTCATTTGTTTCGTTGAGCTCTGATTTTTGTTCCCTATCTTCTCCCAGTATCCCATGCTAGATTCAGGGGGAGCAAGACATCTAAGGGAAGGAAATCCTTAAATTCATTGCACATCTTTACCTTTGGGGACATGTCTATATTAAATGTGGTACTCAGTACTCACTCTCTACATGTCATCCCAGTCTTGGTACTCTTGTGGTTTCTTTCTGTTTGCTCTGGCTAGTAGGTGTATCTGTGTTATTTAACCTTATTTTCACAGGTTCATTCCATCCTAAGCCAACTCAAGACCACAAGGTAAGTATATGCATCACAATCATGCGTATGAGGAATTCTTGCTGATGTACATACTGTTTGCAAGAAGGACTCATGAGCATGAAGGTACATTTCCCATATTCACATCATTTGCTCTTATGCATATAGCCAAGATACATGTAACACATTTCCTACTCTGTCATGCTTATGCATTCACTTGCTTCTATATTCCATATTCACATGATTGCATACATGTAGGGGGAGCCTATGCATGTTACATGTCTTTCCAAAGCTTTACTTGCTATTCTCTATATCTTTATCTAAAGCTTTGATGTATGTTGTCATCAATTACCAAAAAGGGGGAGATTGAAAGCACAAGTGCTCCCTGGGTGATTTTGGTAATTAATGTCAACATATCTCTTGTTGGACTAACACTTTTACCTAGTATGTTTCAGACAAGTTCAACAATGGAGTGGCATGCACTAGAGGATGTGGAACCCCTTCAAGATGCGAAGGACAAAGGATTGGCTCAAGCTTCAAGCACAAGACTCTACATTTTATATTTTAGTGATCCAAGATCACATTGAGTCTATAGGAAAAGCCAATACTATCAAGAGGGGATGAGGTGTTGCTTAATGGCTTGCTTGCTCAAAGTGCTTAGTGATATTCTCCAAAGCCCTCAACTACTTTCTCACATCCACATATGACCTAAACCAAAAGTCAAACTCGGCCCTACCGACTCTTTCTATCTGGCGCCACCGAGTCCAGATGTCTTAGCCACTGCCACAAACCCTAGGCAAATCGGTCTCACCGATAGGGATCTCGGTCTCACCGAGATGGGATTGTATCTCTCTGTGTATGTCCATTACCAAAATCGGTCTCACCGAGTTTGAGTAATCGGTACTACCGAGATTACGATGCAATCTCTCTGTTCCTCTTTGTAACATTTCGGTCCCACCGAAATGAGCGAACCGGTCCCACCGAGTTTACCTGACCAACTCTCTGGTTAACTTATTACCAAAATCGGTCCCACCGAGTTTGTGCAATCGGTCTCACCGAGATTAGGTTATGCCCTAACCCTAATCATATCGGTCCTACCGAGTTGCATGTTGGTCCCATCGAAAATCCTAACGGTCACTAGATTTGCTGAATCGGTTCGACCGAGTTTACCAATTCGGTCCCACCGAGTTTGGCAAGTTGTGTGTAACGGTTAGATTTTGTGTGGAGGCTATATATACCCCTCCACCCACTCTTCATTCGTGGAGAGAGCCATCAGAACGAACGTACACTTCCAGCATACATTTTCTGAGAGAGAACCACCTACTCATGTGTTGAGACCAAGATATTCCATTCCTACCATATGAATCTTGATCTCTAGCCTTCCCCAAGTTGCTTTCCACTCAAATCTTCTTTCCACCAAATCCAAATCCCGTGAGAGAGTTGAGTGTTGGGGAGACTATCATTTGAAGCACAAGAGCAAGGAGTTCATCATCAACACACCGTTTGTTACTTCTTGGAGAGTGGTGTCTCCTAGATTGGCTAGGTGTCACTTGGGAGCCTCCGACAAGATTGTGGAGTTGAACCAAGGAGTTTGTAAGGGCAAGGAGATCGCCTACTTCGTGAAGATCTACCGCTAGTGAGGCAAGTCCTTCGTGGGCGACGGCCATGGTGGGATAGACAAGGTTGCTTCTTCGTGGACCCTTCGTGGGTGGAGCCCTCCGTGGACTCACGCAACCGTTACCCTTCGTGGGTTGAAGTCTCCATCAACGTGGATGTACGATAGCACCACCTATCAGGACCACGACAAAAACATTCATGTCTCCAATTGCGTTTGAATCCTCCAATCCCATCCCTTTACATTCTTGCAAGTTGCATGCTTTACTTTCCGCTGCTCATATACTCTTTGCATGCTTGCTTTGTTATGTATTGTGAGTGTTAAACTTGTGCCTAAACTCCACTTAAACTTAAAGAAGTTAAAAACGGCAACTTTTGGTACTTAGTGTCTAATCACCCCCCTCTAGACACCTCTTCTCGATCCTTTCAGCTACAGGAACTCCGCGGGGTCGACAGTACCATCGGCGAGGAGGCAGATCCGGCTTGAACTTGTCGGGCCAAGCGACGCTGCGCAGCTCAGCAGTGAAGGCACGACAACCTCCTATGGTCACTGGAGCCCTTTGCTGACACGGAGCTTGCTCCTGATGGCACTCGCGCTCCGCTGCCAGAGGCAGTACGCGGTCTTGTCGCGCCGGTGCTGGGAGCACGTGGGCGCCTTCTTGAGGTCGAGGGACTTCTTGGCAGCTTCTTTCTTGTCACGCGGGCGCTGGATGCGGTGGGTCACGTCCAGGGGTCGCGTGCCTTGGAGCCAGGGCGCCTTCTTGGGGCAGAGGTGGTGGCGGCGCTCCCTGAGCCGCATCGCCCACACTTGGCAGGAGGGACGGCGCGGGAGTGTCCCCTGCGGCACTGACGAGCTCGGTGATGCGAGCGAGCCATTCTTCATAGAGGTCATCGACGGGGCGGTAGTGCAGGGGCTCACGTGCTAGGAGCAGCGCGACCTGCACGTTTGTGTGGGCGTGACGAGCGTGGGACAACGAACCAGCTGGGGTCAGTGACGGAGTGGCAGTGCGGCCTTCCCGCTGCACCGAGGGGTGCAACGAAGATGCCTGCTGCTCGTTCCCCACCGGGCCGGTGTCAACGTTGGCGGCAGGCGACGGAGAATGATGAGGAGGCCCGCCGACGGGAGCCGTCTGGGCGACGCAGGCGGTAAGAGCATCCCGGCGCTTGGCGAGCGTCTGCCATGGATGCAATGAAGCGATGGGACGCGGATCAGCGGAAGGAAGATTTCGGCGCACCCCTACTTGGCGTGCCAAATGTCGGATATCGGGTTCCGGCAAAACCCTTAAGGTTCGAACACTGGGGTACGTCCATTTTGCATCATGCTTTTATATCAGTATTTATTGCATTATGGGCTCTTATTAGACATTATATCTCAATACTTATGCCTATTCTCTCTTATTTTACAAGGTTTACCATGAAGAGGGGGAATGCCGGCAGCTGGAATTCTAGCTAGAAAAGGAGCAAACATTGGAATCCTATTATGCACAGCTCCAAAAATCCTGAAACTCCAGAGAACGTATTTTTGGAATTAATAAGAATTACTGAGCGAAAGAAACACCAGAGGGGGCCCACACCCTGGCCAGGAGGGTGGGGGCGCACCCACCCCTACTGGGCGCGCCCCCTGTCTCCTGGGCCCCCTGGTGGCCCTCCGGTGTCCATCTTCTGCTATATGAAGGCTTTTACCGTGAAAAAAAATCATGGGCAAGCTTACGAGACGAAACTCCGCTGCCACGAGGCGGAACCTTGGCGGAATCAATCTAGAGCTCCGGCTGAGCTGTTCTGCGGGGAAGCTTCCCTCCGGGAGGGGGAAATCATCACCATCATCATCACCAATGATCCTCTCATCGGGAGGGGGTCAATATCCATCAACATCTTCACCAGCACCATCTCCTCTCAAAACCCTAGTTCATCTCTTGTATCCAATCTTGTATCAAAACCACAAATTGGTACCTGTGGGTTGCTAGTAGTGTTGATTACTCCTTGTAGTTGATGCTAATTGGTTTACTTGGTGGAAGATCATATGTTCAGATCCTTAATGCATATTATTACTCCTCTGATTATGAACATGAATATGCTTTATGAGTAGTTATGTTTTTTCCTGAGGACATGGGTGAAGTCTTGCTATTAGTAGTCATGTGAATTTGGTATTCGTTCGATATTTTGATGAGATGTATGTTGTCTCTCCTCTAGTGGTGTTATGTGAACGTTGACTACATGACACTTCACCATTATTTGGGCCTAGAGGAAGGCATTGGGAAGTAATAAGTAGATGATGGGTTGCTAGAGTGACAGAAGCTTAAACCCTAGTTTATGCGTTGCTTCGTAAGGGCTTGATTTGGATCCATATGTTTAATGTTGTGGTTAGGTTTACCTTAATACTTGTTTTGTAGTTGCGGATGCTTGCAATAGGGGTTAATCATAAGTGGGATGCTTGTCCAAGTAAGGGCAGTACCCAAGCACCGGTCTACCCACATATCAAATTATCAAAGTACCGAACGCGAATCATATGAGTGTGATGAACACTAGCTTGACGATAATTCCCATGTGTCGTCGGGAGCTAGTTTCTCATTATAAGAAATCGTCCAGGCTTATCCTTTGCTACAAAAAGGACTGGGCCACCTTTCTGCACTTTATTTACTTTCATTGCTTGTTACTCGTTACAATTTATCTTATCACAAAACTATCTATTACCTACAATTTCAGTGCTTGCAGAGAAAACCTTACTGAAAACCGCTTGTCATTTCCTTCTGCTCCTCGTTGGGTTCGACACTCTTACTTATCGAAAGGACTACGATAGATCCCCTATACTTGTGGGTCATCAAGACTCTTTTCTGGCGCCGTTGCCGGGGAGCGTAGCGCTTTTGGTGAGTGGAACTTGGTAAGGGAACATTTATATGGTGTGCTGAAATTTTCTGTTACTTGTTACTATGGAAACTAATCCTTTGAGGGGCTTGTTCGGGGTATCTTCACCCCGAACAGAAGAGCAAAGAGTTGCTCCTCAACCTACTGAACCTACTGAAAATATTTACTTTGAGATTCCTTCGGGTATGATAGAGAAACTGCTAGCTAATCCATTTGCAGGAGATGGAACATTGCATCCAGATTTACACCTTATCTTTGTGGATGAAATTTGTGGATTATTTAAGCTTGCAGGTATTGCCAATGATGTTGTCAAAAGGAAGGTCTTCCCTTTATCTTTGAAGTGAGATGCGTTGACATGGTATAGACTATGTGATGATACAGGATCTTGGAATTATAAACGATTGAAGTTGGAATTTCACGAGAAGTTCTATCCTATGCATCTTGTTCATCGTGATCGTAATTACATATATAATTTCTGGCCTCACGAAGGAGAAATCATCGCTCAAGGTTGGGGGAGGCTTAAATCAATGTTATATTCATGCCCCAATCATGAGCTCTCCAGAGAAATGATTATTCAAAAATTTTATGCTCGGCTTTCTCCCAATGATCGCAACATGCTCGATACTTCCTGTGGTGGTTCTTATATGCTGAAGACTATTGAATTCAAATGGGACTTATTGGAAAGAATTAAACGCAACTCTGAAGGTTGGGGTTCCGATGATGGTAAGGAGTCAGGTATGACACTTAAGTTTGATTGTGTTAAATATTTTATGGATACCTATGCTTTCCGTGGATTTAGCGCTAAATATGGACTTGACTCTGAGATAGTAGCTTCTTTCTGTGAATCTTTTGCTACTCACGTTGATCTCCCTAAGGAGAAGTGGTTTAAATATAATCCTCCTGTTGAAATAAAAGTAGTTGCACCTATTAAAGTTGAAGAAAAGAATGTCACCTATAGTGATCCTATTGTTCCTACTACTTATGTTGAGAAACCTCCTTTTCCTGTTAGGATAAAGGATCATGCTAAAACTTCGACTGTTGTTCGTAAGAGTAATACTAGGACTTATACACCTCCTGAGAAAATCAAAGTTGAACCTAGTATTTCTATGGTTAAAGATCTCTTGGATGATGATTTAGATGGGCATGTTATTTATTTCTGTGGTGAGACTGATAATATTGTTAGGCCAGATACTAAGATTCATAGACCCGTTGTAGGCATGCCTGTTATTTCTGTTAAAATAGGAGATCATTGTTATCATGGCTTATGTGATATGGGTGCTAGTGCTAGTGTAATACCCTATGACTTATATAAAGAAATTATGCATGACATTGCACCCGTTGAATTGGAAGGTATTGATGTTACTATCAAGCTTGCCAATAGAGATACCATTTCACCAATTGGGATCGTTAGAGACGTTGAAGTCTTGTGTGGAAAGGTTAAATATCCCACTGATTTTCTTGTTCTTAGTTCCCAACAAGATGACTTTTGTCCCATTATTTTTGGTAGACCCTTCTTAAATACAGTTAACGCTAGGATTGATTGTGAAAAGGATATTGTTACAATTGGCTTAGAGGGTATGTCTCATGAGTTTAATTTTGCTAAGTTTCATAGACAACCTCGTGATAGAGAATCACCTAGTAAGGAGAGATTATTGGTCTTGCTTCTATTGCCGTGCCTCCTACTGATCCGTTAGAACAATATTTGCTAGACCATGAAAATGATATGTTTATGAAGGAAAGAAGAGAAATAGATGAAGTGTTCCTTCGACAGGAGCCTATGCTGAAACACAACCTACCCGTTGAAATTCTAGGGGATCCCCCTCCACCCAAGGGTGATCCCATGTTTGAACTCAAACCATTACCTGATAATCTTAAGTATGCTTATTTTGATGAAAATAAAATATATCATGTTATTATTAGTGCTAACCTTTCAGAGCAAGAAGAAGAAAGATTATTGAAAACTCTAAAGAAGCACCGTGCTGCTATGGGATATACTCTGGATGATCTCAAGGGCATTAGTCCCACGTTATGCCAACACAAATTTAATTCGGAGGACGATGCTAAACCAGTTAGAGATCCTCAACAACATTGAATCCTAAAATGAAAGAAGTGGTAAGAAAGGAGATACTAAAGCTCCTTGAGGCAGGTATAGTCTATCCCGTTGCTGATAGTGATTGGGTAAGCCCTGTCCATTGTGTTCCTAAAAAGGGAGGTATTACTGTCGTTCCTAATGATAAAGATGAATTGATCCCGCAAAGAATTATTACAGGTTATAGGATGGTAATTGATTTCCGTAAATTATATAAAGCTACTAGGAAAGATCATTACCCTTTACCTTTTATCGATCAAATGCTAGAAAGACTACCCAAACACACACATTTTTGCTTTCTAGATGGTTATTCTGGTTTCTCTCAGATATCTGTGTCAGCGAAGGATCAATCAAAAACTACTTTTACTTACCCTTTCGGTACTTTTGCTTATAGACGTATGCCTTTTGGTTTATGTAATGCACCTGCTACCTTTCAAAGATGCATGATGGCTATATTTTCTGACTTTTGTGAAAAGATTTGTGAGGTATTCATGGATGATTTCTCCGTTTATGGATCCTCTTTTGATGATTGCTTGAGCAACCTTGATCGAGTTTTGCAGAGATGCGAAGACACTAGTCTCTTCTTGAATTGGGAAAAGTGCCACTTTATGGTTAATGAAGGCATTGTTTTGGGGCATACGATTTCCGAGAGAGGTATTGAAGTTGATAAAGCCAAAGTTGATGCTATTGAAAAGATGTTGTGTCCCAAGGACATTAAAGGTATAAGAAGTTTCCTTGGTCATGCCGGTTTTTATAGGAGGTTCATTAAGGAATTTTCTAAAATCCCTAGGCCTCTGACTAATTTATTGCAAAAATATATTCCTTTTGTCTTTGATGACGATTGTGTAGAAGCATTTGAAATACTTA
This sequence comes from Triticum dicoccoides, assembly GCF_002162155.2. Lineage (NCBI taxonomy): Eukaryota > Viridiplantae > Streptophyta > Magnoliopsida > Poales > Poaceae > Triticum > Triticum dicoccoides. The sequence goes on along the minus strand of NC_041385.1, from coordinate 398,901,758 downwards.
AGAAAGCTTTGATCACTGCACCTATTGTTCAGCCACCTGCTTGGAATTTACCCTTTGAAATTATGTGTGATGCTAGTGATTATGCTGTAGGTGCTGTTCTAGGGCAAAGAGTCGACAAGAAATTGAATGTTATCCAGTATGCTAGTAAGACTCTTGATACTGCCCAGAGAAATTATGCTACTACTGAAAAAGAGTTCTTAGCAGTTGTGTTTGCATGTGATAAGTTCAGACCTTATATTGTTGATTCCAAAGTTACTATTCACACTGATCATGCTGCTATTAAATATCTTATGGAAAAGAAAGATGCTAAGCCTAGACTTATTAGATGGGTTCTCTTGCTCCAAGAATTTGATTTGCATATTATTGATAGAAAGGGAGCTGAGAACCCCGTTGTAGACAACTTGTCTAGGTTAGAGAATGTTCTTGATGACCCACTACCTATTGATGATATCTTTCCTGATGAACAATTAGCGGTCATTAATGCTTCTCGTACTGCTCCTTGGTATGCTGATTATGCTAATTACATTGTTGCTAAATTTATACTTCCTAGTTTCACATACCAGCAAAAGAAAAAGTTCTTTTATGATTTAGGACATTACTTCCAGGATGACCCACACCTTTATAAAGAAGGAGTAGATGGTGTTATTAGATGTTGTGTACCTGAGCATGAACAGGAACAGATCCTACGCAAGTGTCACTCTGAATCATATGGAGGACACCACGCTGGAGATAGAACTACACATAAGGTATTGCAATCTGGTTTTAATGGCCTACTCTCTTCAAAGATGCTCGTAAGTTTGTCTTATCTTGTGATGAATGTCAGAATTGGTAATATTAGTAGACGTCAAGAAATGCCTATGAATTATTCTCTTGTTATTGAACCGTTTGATGTTTGGGGCTTTGATTATATGGGACCTTTTCCTGCCTCTAATGGTTACCCACATATTTTAGTTGCTGTTGATTACGTTAATAAGTGGGTAGAAGCTATTCCAACTAGTAGTGCTGATCATAACACTTCTATTAAAATGCTTAAAGAAGTTATTTTTCCGAGGTTTGGAGTCCCTAGATATCTTATGATTGATGGTGGTTCACATTTTATTCATGGTGCTTTCCGTAAGATGCTTGCTAAGTATGATGTTAATCATAGAATCACATCTCCTTATCACCCGCAGTCTAGTGGTCATGTAGAGTTGAGCAATAGAGAGCTCAAATTAATTTTGCAAAAGACTGTCAATAGATCTAGAAAGAATTGGTCCAAGAAACTTGATGATGCATTATGGGCCTATAGAACTGCTTACAAAAATCCTATGGCTATGTCTCTGTATAAGATGGTTTACGAAAAAGCATGTCACTTACCTCTTGAACTTGAACATAAGGCATATTGGGCTATTAAAGAGCTCAATTATGACTTCAAACTTGCCGGTGAGAAGAGGTTATTTGATATTAGCTCACTTGATGAATGGATAACCCAAGCCTATGAGAATGCCAAGCTGTTCAAAGAAAAAGTCAAACGCTGGCATGAAAAAAGGATACAAAAGCGAGAATTTAACGTAGGTGATTATGTGTTGCTATTCAACTCTCGTTTAAGCTTTTTTGTAGGAAAACTTCTCTCTAAGTGGGAAGGTCCTTACGTTATCTAGGAGGTCTATCGTTTCGGTGCCATAAAAATCAACAACTTCGAAGGCACAAATCCGAAGGTGGTAAACGGTCAAAGAATCAAACATTATATCTCAGGTAATCCTATAAATGTTGAAACTAATATTGTTGAAACCGTAACCCCGGAGGAATACATAAGGGACACTTTCCAGAACGTTCCAGACTCCAAAAAGGAATAGGTATGTGGTACGGTAAGTAAACCGACTCCAAAACAATTATAATGGCAATTTTTACCAGTTTTGGAATATTTAAGAATTTTAGGAAGAAAGAAGTAATCCGGGAAGGACACGAGGCCTCCACGAGGGTGGAGGGCGCGCCCAGCCTTCCTGGGCGCCCCCTGTCTTGTGTCCACCTCGTATGCCTCCCGGACTCCGTTTTCTCGCATGTTACATATTTTGGTCAGTAAAAAGTCATTATATAATCTCCCGAAGGCTTTGACCACCGTATCACGCAAATATCCTCTATTTCCATTTCGAGTTGTTTCTGTTACAGATCTAGAGCACCATGATGTCGCCCTCCTTCAACAATGAAGACAAGGGTGCTTGGCTTTTGAAGAGAGAGCTGAAAAGAGAAGAACCGGAAGAGATCAACAAGGAGGAAGGGATCAAGAAGGCCATGGAGGTTCAAGCTCCGGCGGTGGAAGAAGAAGACATCCCTCAACCCTTACCTAACCTCTTCACTCCAACTGAGATTGAAGCTTTCAAGATGATTGAGTTAGCTCGCATTCAGAGTAAGTATCTCACACAGGAGAATATTTTGTTGAAGGATCATATCGCCAGACTCAAGGGCATTATTCGCAAGTTGGAGGAGCTTTTATGCTCAATGTGCGATTATCCACCATCATCATCACCACCTCCATCAACTCCGAGGACATAATCGCATGGGTATGGGCACTCCCCTTGGCAACTGCCAAGCTTGGGGGAGGTGCCCCGGTATCGTATCACCATCACACTCCTATATTTACCGTTTTATTTAGTTTGATCCTTTTAGTAGTATCTTGATCTAGTAGATTGAAGTTTTAGTATCAATTAGTTTTGAGTTTTGCTTTGTGATCCCTTTATGTAATCGAGTCCGTCAGCTATCTATAATAAAGATTAGTATTGAGTCAAGGGATTTTCTATCTTGCTATGATCTTGAGGAAGTAGGAAGAAAAAAAGAGTTCATATTAATCTTATGGATAGTAATAACTTCACACATAGAAAGTATGAGGCATAAAAGTTGTTGAGAGTTGACAAACGTAGTTTTGGTCATCGTTGCAATTAATAGGAAATAATAAGGAAAGAGAGGTTTCACATACAAATATATTATCTTGGACATCTTTTATGATTGGGAGCACTCATTAAGTATGACATGCTAAAAGAGTTGGCGTTGGACAAGGAAGACAATGTAATGGTTTATGTTTTCTCACATCTCAGTTAAAGTATATTGTTATTGACCTTCCAAACATGTTGAGCTTGCCTTTCCCCCTCATGCTAGCCAAATTCCTTGCACCAAGTAGAGATACTACTTGTGCTTCCAAATATCCTTAAACCCAGTTTTGCCATGAGAGTCCACCATATCTACCTATGGATTGAGTAAGATCCTTCAAGTAAGTTGTCATGCTGCGAGCAATAAAAATTGCTCTCTAAATATGTATGACTTATTAGTGCAGAGAAAATAAGCTTTATACAATCTTGTTGTGGAAGCAATAAAAGCGACGGACTGCATAATAAAGGTCCACATACAAGTGGCAATATAAAGTGACGTTCACGTTCTTTTGCATTAAGATTTTATGCATCCAACCCCAAAGCACATGACAACCTCTGCTTCCCTCTGCGAAGGGCCTATCTTTTACTTTATGCTTGAGTCAAGGTGATCTTCACCTTTCCCTTTTTCATTTTATCCTTTGGCAAGCTCCTCGTGTTTGAAAGATCTTGATATATATATATATATATATATATATATATATATATATATATATATATATATATATATATCCAATTGGATGTAGGTTAGCATGAATTATTATTGTTGACATCACCCAAAGGTGAATATGTTGGGAGGCAACACAATAAGCCCCTATCTTTCTCAGTGTCCGGCTGAAACTCCATAACCACAAGTATTGCATGAGTGTTAGCAATTGTAGAAGACTACATG
>NC_041385.1:398875609-398897806 GCF_002162155.2 Triticum dicoccoides | reverse complement strand
CCAGCTCACTTCACTCGCCTTGTGTTTTTGCCCTTCCGGCACGGTTCCGACCAATCATGGTTCACCACGTGGCAACTGATCACTGGACGAAACCGTGCCAGAAGGGCAAAAACACAAGGCGAGTGAAGTGAGCTGGGCAAAACCGCAATTATTGAAAAAATAGGGGCAAATCAGTCGAGCGTGACTCAACTAGGGGCACAAATACAATTGTTCCTATGACAAAATTGCAATTGATTCAATGACTGAGATTATAGTTTGTTAGTTCCCAATGAAGTTTCTGAACCATACTTGACATTGTGAATTGATTATTACTTGAGCATAAGAATTCATATGACAAAATCTATTTATGTTGCTGTTATAAGAATGATCATGATGCCCTCATGTTCGTATTTTATTTTTAACGACACCTCTATCTCTAAATATGTGGACATATTTTTCGATATCGGCTTCCGCTTGAGGACAAGCGAGGTCTAAGCTTGGGGGAGTTGATACGTCCATTTTGCATCATGCTTTTATATCAATATTTATTGCATTATGGGCTGTTATTACACATTATATCTCAATACTTATGTCTATTCTCTCTTATTTTACAAGGTTTACCATGAAGAGGGGGAATGTCGGTAGCTGGAATTCTGGCTGGAAAAGGAGCAAACATTGGAAACCTATTCTGCACAGCTCCAAAAATCCTGAAATTCCACAAAACTTATTTTTGGAATTAATAAGAATTATTGAGCGAAAGAAACACCAGAGGGGGCCCACACCCTGGCCAGGAGGGTGGGGGGCACACCCACCCCTACTGGGCGCCCCCTGTCTCCTGGCCCCCCTGGTGGCCCTCCGGTGTCCATCTTCTGCTATATGAAGGCTTTTACCCTGAAACAAATCGTGGGCAAGCTTACGGGATGAAACTCCGCCGCCACGAGGCGGAACATTGGCGGAATCAATCTAGAGCTCTGGCAGAGCTGTTCTGCCAGGGAAACTTCCCTCCGGGAGGGGGAAATCATCACCATCGTCATCACCAACAATCCTCTCATCAAGAGGGGGTCAATCTCCATCAACATCTTCACCAGCACCATCTCCTCTCAAAACCCTAGTTCATCTCTTGTATCCAATCTTGTATCAAAACCACAAATTGGTACCTGTGGGTTGCTAGTAGTGTTGATTACTCCTTGTAGTTGATGCTAATTGGTTTACTTAGTGGAAGATCATATGTTCAGATCCTTAATGCATATTATTACTCCTCTGATTATGAACATGAATATGCTTTGTGAGTAGTTACGTTTGTTCCTCAGGACATGGATGAAGTCTTGCTATTAGTAGTCATGTGAATTTGGTATTCATTCGATATTTTGATGAGATGTATGTTGTCTCTCCTCTAGTGGTCTTATGTGAACGTTGACTACATGACACTTCACCATTATTTGGGCCTAGAGGAAGGCATTGGGAAGTAATAAGTAGATGATGGGTTGCTAGAGTGACAGAAGCTTAAACCCTAGTTTATGCGTTGCTTCGTAAGGGGCTGACTTGGATCCATATGTTTAATGCTGTGGTTAGGTTTACCTTAATACTTCTTTTGTAGTTGCAGATGCTTGCAATAGGGGTTAATCATAAGTGGGATGCTTGTCCAAGTAAGGGCAGCACCCAAGCACCGGTGTACCCACATATCAAATTATCAAAGTACCGAACGTGAATCATATGAGTGTGATGAAAACTAGCTTGACGATAATTCCCATGTGTCCTCGGGAGCTCCTTTCTCATTATAAGAAATCGTCCAGGCTTATCCTTTGCTACAAAAAGGATTGGGCCACCTTTCTGCACTTTATTTACTTTCATTGCTTGTTACTCGTTACAATTTATCTTATCACAAAACTATCTATTACCTACAATTTCAGTGCTTGCAGAGAAAACCTTACTGAAAACCGCTTGTCATTTCCTTCTGCTCCTCGTTGGGTTCGACACTCTTACTTATCGAAAGGACTACGATAGATCCCCTATACTTGTGGGTCATCTGGGTGCGCACGAAGACCTCTCCCTACCGAAACATGTCCTCAACCTCGCCGCGATCCCTAAGCTAGATCGATGAACAACACAAGAGACACAAGATTTATACAGGTTCGGGCCACCGTTGTCGTGTAATACCCTACTCCTGTGTGTGGTGTGGTGGATTGCCTCTTGGGCTGATGATGAATAGTACAAGGGAAGAACAACCTCGCGAGGAGAGGTGTTCTTGTGTTTGGTAGTGTGCTCGGGAAGGAATTGATCCGTCTCTATTCAGATGCCTCTAGATGAGTTGCCTTCTACTCTGGTGGCTAGCCCTATTTATAGAGGCCCTGGTCCTCTTGCCAAATATTGAGCGGGAAGGGATCCAACAACGGCCATTTTGAAAGGGGACAACCAATACAAGCTACCCTGACTAAAGGTGGTCTTCGCCTGCCAAAGGTGCTGGTGGTGACGCCGTTTTGGGCTCCACAGTGACCTCCGTCCTGCCGTTCTGCTGGTCTTGGTCTCATTGCACCGATAAGGAAACCTTTGCCTGATGGCTTGGTACTCCGCACCTGCGCTTGCCCCCTTTGCACGAAAGAGGAAACGAGGACACTGCGCGGGCTGGCGCCCTCCTGGTGCACGCCTGGTCTTGATCGTCATGGCTTGCGTCATGGGCACCTCGCGAGGTACCCCTTGCCTTGATCTCTCTGCCTCCTCGCGAGCCTGCCTGGTGGGGTCGCCCCTGAGGAGGCCTTGCATCGTCCGCCCCGCGAGGCTTGGCCCCTCGCGAGGGTCTTGAGTTTTGGTTGATGAAGACGGGCCGTACTGGGCCACCGATTGAGCCACGCCGCAGGCCGCAGGCAGGCAAGTCTGGGGACCCCCGTTCCCAGAACACCAACAATGTTGAAAACGCATGATGATGATCGTTCTTGTTTATTCTGTGATGCATGTATATGTGCCTTGAAATGTGACTGAAATGACCCAATTTGAGGGACAAAAAAACACTAATTGTTGGGTGCAGCGCCCAGCTCAAAGGCACCGCACTATATTGTGTAACGCCTCAGAGCCAGGCGTTGCACTTTATAGTGTGGCGCTTCCGAGCTGGGCGCTGCACCAACACTTAGTATTTTTTGGCCCTCGAACTGGGTGCAAAGATTCTCTTGCTCTCTGGATAGCTCTACCCAGACATGCAACGCCTCAGAGCTAGGTGTTGCACAACATGGTGTGGCGCCTAGCACTGAGGCGTTGCACGCCTGGGTAGAGCTTTCCAGAGAGCAACAGAAAGTTTGCACTCAGTTTGGGGCCAAAAATTCGCTAAGTGTTGGTGTGGCTCCTAGCACTAAGGCGCTAGACTGTATCATGCAACACCTAGATCAGAGGTGTTGCATAATATAGTGTGACGCCTCTAAGCTAGGCGCCACACCAACACTTAGCAAATTTTTGGCCCCAATCAGAGTGCAAAGTTAGCAAATTTTTGGCCCCAATCGGAGTGCAAAGTTTTTGTTGCTCTCTGGATAGCTCTTCCCAGGCATGCAACGCCTCCGAACTAGGCGCCACACCATGCAGTGCAACGCCTAGCTCTGAGGCGTTGCACGCCTGGGAAGAGCCATCCATAGATCAACAGAAACTACAACAAGATACAACCTGGTGTGGCGCCTAGCTCGGAGGCGCCACACTATATTGTCCAATGCCCAGCTAGTAGGCAGTGCACTATACAGTGTGGCGCCTCAGTGCTAGGCGCCACACCAAAACTTAGCGATTTTTGCCCCCCAAACTGGGTGCAAAGTTTCTGTTGCTCTCTGGATAGCTCGTCCCAGGCGTGCAACGCCTCTGAGCTAGGCGCCACACCATGAAGTGCAATGCCTAGCTCGGAGGCGTTGCACGCATGGGAAGAGCTATCCAGAGAGCAACAGAAACTGCAGCCAGATACAGGCTGGTGTGGCGCCTAGCTTGGAGGCGCCACACTATACAGTGTAATGCCTCTGAGCTAGGCGTTGCACTTGGACTTAGCGATTTTTTGGCAAACAGAGAACTGTGAAGACAACATATGCACACAGAGTAGTGTGATGATGTGTAGTAGGACTGATAGCAAACAGAGAACTGTGAAGACAACATATGCACAAATTACTTAACGACACATAGTAGTTCATAACACATAGTACTTCAACTTGAGGAGTAGTTCATACAACCAAATCGAGTAGGAAATGCATAGTACTTCACAACACATAGTAGTTCACAACCAAATCCAGGAGGAGTCCAAAATACATAGCAGCTCATGACACACAGTAGTTCACAACCAAATCGAAGAGCATAGTTTAGAGGATAACAGGTCATAGTCCACAAGCAAATTGAAGATGACATAGCTCTATTGCGTAGAGCAAGGCCCCTTTCCCTTCTTCTTCTTCCTCTCTTCTTCCTCTTCCTCCTTCCTTTTCCTTATGCGGTGAGCCTCCTTAACCACCCTCTCCATGAATATCTTGTTCTCCCTCTCTTTTTTTCAGCTTCGAATGCCCAAAGTTTCAAGGTTCTTTCTTCAAAATCCTTGAGATGCTTCTTCTGTGCCTCCTCACATTTCCTCTTCAACGCATGCTCCCTAGCGCGACACTCAAAATCTCCTCTCTCTCATTTCTTCCTCTTCTCTTCGAGCTCCTCTTCCCTCTTCCTCTTTAGTGCGTCTGCATCCTCCTCTCTTAGCTTCTTTGCAGCCTTCTCCCACCATCCCGCCATCTCACCTTCGCCATCCTTCTCCTCCACTCCCTTCATTGTTGGTTTGTTGGGTTGAGAAGCCGCCATACCTACAATGAGTGAAACATAATAGTTAGTAATGACAATACGAACAAATGGAAGAACATGTACATTGCAACATATTAGTGAATAAGGACAACAAGAACATATGAAAAACAAGAAAATTGAAACATTATAGTTAGTGAGCAACATAAGGAAATGGTCCATCGAGGTATCCAAACATTCCTCTATAACGACCTTGCCCAAGACCACCACCACAACCATGTCCACCACCAAGGCCAAGACCATCACCAAGGCCAAGACCACCACCACGGCCAAGTCCACCACCAAGGGCAAGACCATCACCAAGGCCAAGACCACCACCACGGCCAAGACCACCACCACGACCTCTACCACCACCGCGGCCTCTTGTAAGTCATAGTTTCCTCCCTCTTTGTTGCCTAGATCCTCTTTGGATACCACTTGATTGGCTACCACTTGGTTGCCTTGGCACTTGTTGGCTACCACTTGGTTGGCTACCACTTGGTTGGCTTGGCACTTGTTGGCTACCACTTGGTTGGCTACCACTTGGTTGGCTTGGCACTTGTTGGCTACCACTTGGTTGGCTACCTTGTGTAGCTCCTTGTTGGTTTGTGCTTGCATCATTTTTCTTGGACTTTTTTCTTGGTTTAGTACATTTTCTTTTGTTGTGGCCATGACCTTTGCATTCCCCACAACGGGAGCTCTCACGAGTCTCTTGGGATTGGTTGTTGCCCGATTCGCGGCGGCCACCATGGCCCCATCCGTCCATGTCACCTCTAAGACACTTTGTCTTACGTCTACCCCATTTAACAACCTTCAACTCTGGATCCGGCCATAGTTGAACTCCATGGTACTCTGGCCATTGTGATGGGTCGAAGTATGGGTGCAAGCGGGGAGACCATGTTTTCTTGATCGTCATGATTGAGAACTCACTACAAAAAAGACACATCCGTGACATTTTTGGCCGAACGAAATTATTTTCTATCATACTTATGACACTTCTATGACGATAATTGTGACAAAACCCGGTATCATCATAGATGTGGTGGGCTTCTACTTCTATGACAAAAATCATGACAGAAAATGGGCTTTTCGTCCTGGGCGGGCCGGAGACGCAGCTGCATGACATTCTTTGGGCCGTCCATGACGGAAAAAAACGTGGTAGAAGCAAGGGCGAGGAAAATATAGGGGAGTTCCCGGTTACGGTGGCTAGTTGGGGGCCGAGCGATGCGCGTTTCTCTCGTACGTACGCGTGTGTGTGCGAGGTGTTGGGCTCTAACTGAAGCCGAGCGAGGCGTTGGGCTCTAACTGAACCCGAACGATTGCACTGCAGGCTACGCGTTACTGAACCCGAGCGATCGATCGATCCCTTGCTGTTAACTGAACCCGATCGAGCGATTCCTTCGCTACTGCTGCTAACTGAAGCCGATCGATGCTGCCTCTAGATGAACAGTGAGCGTTGTTGGGGGGTTTGGATGAACAGTTCCCGGTGGGGGTTGGATGAACAGGAACCCGTGGTAGTAGAGGCCGTTGCCGCTGGATGAACAGTACCCCGATCGATCGAGCCGGTGGATGAACATGACCCCGTGGAGGGCTGGATGAACAGGACCCTGTGGAGGGCTGGTTGAACAGTAGCCGGTGGAGGGCTGGTTGAACAGTTGCCGGTGGAGGGATGGATGAACAGTAGCCCGTGGAGGGGTGGTTGAATAGGACCCCCGTGGAGAGGGCTGGTTGAACAGTAGCCGGTGGAGGAGCGCAGGTTGGAGGCTGGATGAACAGGAGCCCGTGGATGAACACTCAGAGGTGGAGGCTGGAGGAGGTCGACGGTGGATGAACAGTGCCCCATGGAGGCTGGAGAAGGTCGACGGTGGAGATGAACAGTATCCTGTGGAGTCCCATTTGCGGTACGCCACACCCCTCTCGATGAACAGGACCCCCGTTTCAACCGTAGTGCTCCAACACAAGTCCGTTTCCTCCGTTTTGCGGTATGCCACACCCCTCCTGATCAACAAGACCCCGTTTCGACCGTAGGAGGTCCGTTTCCTCCGTTTTGCGGTACGCCAGACCCCTCCCGATGAATAGGATCCCGTTTCCACCGTGGTCGGTCGAACACAAGGCCATTTCCTCCGTTCTGCAATACGCCAGGCCTCGTTTCCATTGCCTGTTTTATCCAAGCCGGTTGGCTCCCGATGAACAACACGCGTTCCTTTGCCTCCCGATGAACACGATGCATTCTGTTGCCTCCCCATGAACATGACGACGACGCAATTTCTCCGTTCCGACCCAGCCACAGCCATGTACACAAGCCCTGGCCGTACGTATGCACGAGTAGGCGTTCGAGACCCAGCCCGTATATACGTACGTGGTCGTATTTACTTTCTTGCACCCTGGCCGCTGTACGTAAGTGTACATGTCACGTGCGCACCTCTACTACCACACGTGCGCGCCTCTACTACAACACGTGCGCGCCTCTACATCGACCAGTATGTACATACACGTTCGTGACCAGAATGACAACGCTATGTACTCTTCGACCAGGTGGGTCCCGACTATCAGGCATTTCCTTGTGTGTGAAGATGTAGCTGGTGGGTCCCAGCAGTCAGGGGGAAAACCTTTATTTCACGAAATACGGTGGCCCATCCGGTGGGTCCCTGCTATCAGGTGGAGGAATATTATTTTCTGCATAATAAGGAGGCACTTCCTTGCAGCGGCCGTGGACCCCGCTGTCAGCCTCTCCATGTACAGTACTCTTCCGATGGAAGTTGGTTGTTGACCACATTGACCACGCCACGCCGAGAGCACCAAGGCGGTGGACAATGGCAAGGCCTAGGAAGGTGACGATGCGGAGCCGGGGAAGACGCGGCAGTGGATGCCCACGCGGAGAGGAGTACGAGGGTTCACTAGTTTGGCTGTAGTGTGAGGATGCCGTCGCCATAGGGCCTGGCCAGCGGTGGGAGTGGTAGGGGGAGGTGAGGCCTCCGTGGCAGCATAGCCGCTCTATGGTGAACACGGCATGAACCGGCTTGGACAGTGGCGCCGACTCCTGGTCGGAAGCTACGTCCATCGTCTAATTGTCGTCGCTCAGCTCGGCAAGCTTGCTGGCGAGCCAACATGTCCCGACTGCTGGACCGACCCACTGCCAAGCACGAGTCTGACTGCCCTGGCCCACCCAGACCGCCTCCCTCGCCCGCGCGCGCTTTCCGCCCGAAACGGTCAGCGCCGCCCGCCCGCTTCTTGGTGCAGGCGATTACTCCGCATTCAAACAACACAAGTGCCGTCTGTCTGTCTGCCGCCCACATTAATGATACGCGATTGCTGAGGCGGATACTCCGGCGCCACACGTCTGTCCCTTCGTTGCCCACCATTGGTATATAAACTGCTGCGCCGGCCATAGTCGCAGTCATCCGCCTCCGTTCCCTTTCTCCTGTCCACACCACTATTCCCACCATGGCTTCCTCACGCTCCAGAGCTCTTTGGGACGGGCGGACGATGGGCCACAAGGAGATGACAGCCATTGCTGCCGACTAGCTGGCCGGCAGGCAGCCGGAGGACGACGACGTCCCAATGGAGAACATGGTAGTCGATGATCCGGCGCCAAACCCCTCCCGCGCGCCATCCTTGCCAGTGCATTACACCATGACCATTGGCGAGGCCCATGCCCAATACATGGACACGGTGAGGCAGAAGTGCCAGGAGCAGTTCTGGGAGGCGCAGGCCGACGCCACCTACAACCACCATCTCCTCCAGGAGCACCTGCAGGCGGAGGAGCAGATCACCGCGGAGCGGGCAGAGCAGGAGGCACTGCTCGACTCGTACCTCTATGCCCGCGAGGGCCGCCTCAACTGCTGGCGGTACCGCATGCGAGTGGCGGAGGCTGTGACCGCCTACAAAGAGGGCGATGAAGCGGGCGAGGCGCTGTTTGGCGAGACCGAGGACGAGGCAGAGGATAATGCCGGCTCCGACGAGTCCCCTCTCCACTGACATCGATGAGGCCCTGCTCCGCCAAGGCCCCGCGGCGCCACCAACAAGGCAGAGGACACCGCCGGCTCCGCTGAGGCCCCGCGGCCCTAACAACGAGGCAGAGGACACCGCCGGCTCCGCCGAGGCCCCGCCCCGCCAACAATGAGGTAGAGGACATCGCCGGCTCAGCCGAGGCCCCACCCTGCCGGCAACATGACAGAGGACTGTACTATGAATTGACAGTTTAAACAGTCAACCTACATGATCCATGCAGAGCACACATTTAAAAAAAATGGAACTCACCGGAAGGAATCGTAAAACAACATTGTACTGGCCATCACAGCAACAAAGATGAGATCCGTGAGTCCTTCTAAGCTGAAGTTAGTTTGTTCCTCTGGGCAATAATGTAACCATCCTTCAACTACTCCCTTCTTAAGAAGAGAGGCTTGGCTTCTTTATCCTGGCATAATTGGAACTAGGCACTTCATGTACTCCATATTCTTCTTCAGAGGAGGATGATCCTGTTGTGCAAAGACAAGAGGACAACTAAATGCTAGCATCCCTATTTGCTCAAAAAAAAGGAAAGGAAATATTTAAAACAACAGATGAAGCACTTCTCAAGGACAATACCACTTTCTCATGACAGTATCTAAACAGTAGCACAACACGAATAGAGATGGGAAAGCTCAATCATTATGATGAAATCCGTGGGTGAGTACCAACCTTTGTCAGGAGGCTTATTGTGTAGAGCATACAGATCAAGCACTTCTCCGAAACCATCTATTGTTATCTACTGTGGTTGCCATGCTTACTATATACTCGTCGATTAGTTTAATGTTTCCAACATCTTCTTGTGCAGTTCCACTAAAATATATGGTATCTTCAAAGAAGATCCCTGTTTGCACAAGTAGAGATAATTACATATTACATTAAGAGTGACATCAAATCAGTGGCAAAACAATTGCTCGTTCCAGCCATAGCAATAAATTAAGATGCAAAACTATATCATTACTTGTGTCATCACAGTTCAAGTGCTTCATTACAGCACCCGGAGTTGATTTTTGTTTTTCTTCCGCTTGTTCTTCCCCTTCATCACTTGGTTCAATAACAGACAAGCTTCGCCTTCAATGTAAGATTTGGCATGTCAATTAGGGAGCACAAGTATAGCACTAAACAACGACGTTAATTTTCAGATGGAAGTGGCAAAATACAGGCCAACAGTTGTGAAATATCCTTATCTTACCTCGATGGGATATTACGGTGCACATACAGATTGGAAGTCTTGTCTCCATTTGTACAGTTTCCTAAAATCAAGCAACATTAGCGTACAAGTAGCACAACATATGAAAGCACACTTCATCATGTGAAAGAAGGCTAGTACTGACCTCTCATGACGCGGAATTCAAACAACTCAAGAAGAAGATCTGAACCAAATTTGCCAACATGGATAGGAAGTAAGATCTCCTCTTGTGCAGTTCCACTAAGATCAAGAAATCAAGCAACATTGTCGGTGTGACATTTTGGTTGAACTGCACAAAACACTCTTAAAACAAAAGTGTTTTGTGCAGTGCAACAAAAGGTCACAATAGCAACGAGGTGAAGTAGATAACCCTGTTTACACAGAGGTGCAAAGGAAACAACTAGTGGTCAATAACGGTGGATGACACAGAAGCCAACAAAAAGAAGCATCTAACTTATCTAAATGGGAAAGAAAGCAAGACAGTAGCATTTCTCAAACGGTGGCATTGATTAATATTAATAGAGAGATTATAATAACAATAAAATTCGTTAAACATGTAATTGTGGCATTGCATCAATTTTCCAGCGGCGTTATTAGAGGGTGTTTGTTTACAGGGACATTTTCGTGTAGGGACTAAAAAAAGTCCGTGTCAGTCCCATCTAAACCAAATAGGAGGGACTTTTAGGGACTAAAGAAAGAAGACCCCGAGGGAGAGTCTTTTTGGGACTTTTTCCAACAGTTGCCCCTGCCCCATATCGCAGCTTGTCTCTATTAGTTCATTACTAGGGGTAACATGGTCTTTTAGCATATCATTTAATAACCTCTAGTCCATGTTTAGTCCCTGGAAGCAAGCAGGTAGGGACTAGGGAGTTTTTAACCAAACAGGGCCTTAGATTAACAACAACTAAAGAGTTGCATGGGAGAGTGGACGCACCAGCACCATGTGCATCTACCGATGTACAATGGGGTGATGCACAACCTGTTGCGACAAAGAACAAAAACAACCAAGGAGCATATTTGTGTTGGTCCCAGTTTTGTTATCTTTAGACACCTTTCCCTACGTGAGCGCAGCAAATCTAGTCCCGCTCAAACTCTACAGCCTTGTCCCCCAAAACAAAATATCAGTTTGTTACAGATGTGCGTACTGCGTTTCTCATTGTTTCCCCTTTTCCACCAACATAGGTGTTGGATAGCCAGTCTGTACTAGTACTTCTCCCCTTCCTTTCCTCTTTGAACCACATCCTAGATTCATGCTATACAATTTTCCTCACTACTTTCTTGTTTGATCCAACACCTAGATTCGAGTGCAGAAGCGGAAAAATCCCACATGCAGCTAGAGCAATGCACGTGGAATAAGTAAATTATACCTCAAGGTTCTTGGGGTGGGGTTCGGTGGGCAATCGGAGGCTGTTCGGCCCACATTATGTACAACGGCGTGGAAGAAGGGGTCGGAGGCCCTCTCGCGCCGCCACTAGGTGAAAGAGAACAGCTGCATCGGTAGTGGATTCCCTTCCTCACGGACGGCGACAGCGTTAGGCCTCCTTCCCTTCCCGGCAGATGGATCCCGCCGGCTCTTTGACCAGTAGTGAGCGGAGAGAGAGAGGCCAATGAAGTCTTGTTTAGATCTGGAGAGGGTGAGAGAGTGTGAAGAGAGCAACTACAAGCGCTAAGTGATGACCCACAAGTATAGGGGATCTATCGTAGTCCTTTCGATAAGTAAGAGTGTCGAACCCAACGAGGAGTAGAAGGAAATGACAAGCGGTTTTCAGTAAGGTATTCTCTGCAAGCACTGAAATTGTAGGTAACCGATAGTTTTGTGATAAGATAATTTGTAATGGGTAACAAGCAATGAAAGTAAATAAGGTGCAGCAAGGTGGCCCAATCCTTTTTGTAGCAAAGGACAAGCCTGGACAATTTCTTATAATGAGAAAAGCGCTCCCGAGGACACATGGGAATTATCTTCAAGCTAGTTTTCATCACACTCATATGATTCACGTTCGGTACTTTGATAATTTGATATGTGGGTGGACCGGTGCTTAGGTACTGCCCTTTCTTGGACAAGCATCCCACTTATGATTAACCCCTATTGCAAGCATCCGCAACTACAAAAGAAGTATTAAGGTAAACCTAACCATAACATGAAACTAGTGGATCCAAATCAGCCCCTTACGAAGCAATGCATAAACTAGGGTTTAAGCTTCTGTCACTCTAGCAACCCATCATCTACTTATTACTTCCCAATGCCTTCCTCTAGGCCCAAATAATGGTGAAGTGTCATGTAGTCGACATTCACATAACACCACTAGAGGAGATGCAACATACATCTCATCAAAATATCGAACGAATACCAGATTCACATGACTACTAATAGCAATACTTCACCCATGTCCTCAGGAACAAACGTAACTACTCACAAAGCATATTCATGTTCATGATCATAGGAGTATTAATATGCATTAAGGATCTGAACATATGATCTTCTACCAAGTAAACCAATTAGCATCAACTATAAGGAGTAGTCAACATTACTAGCAACCCACAGGTTGCAATTTGTGGTTTTAATACAAGATTGGATACAAGAGATGAACTAGGGTTTTGAGAGGAGATGGTGCTGGTGAAGATGTTGATGGAGTTTGACCCCCTCCCGATGAGAGGATCGTTTGTGATGACGATGGTGATGATTTCTCCCTCCCGGAGGGAAGTTTCCCAGCAGAACAGCTCCGCCGGAGCCCTAGATTGGTTCTGCCAAGGTTCCGCCTCATGGTGGCGGAGTTTCGTCCCGTAAGCTTGCTTATCATTTTTTCCAGGGCAAAAGCCTTCATATAGCAGAAGATGGGCACCGGAGGGCCAACATGGGGCCCACAAGACAGGGGGGCGCGCCAAGTAGGGGGGGCACCCTCGTGGCCAGGGTGTGGGCCCCCTCTGGTACTTTCTTTGCTCAATAATTCTTATTAATTCCAAAAATGACTTCCGTGGAGTTTCAGGATTTTTGGAGCTATGCAGAATAGGTTTCCAATATTTTCTCCTTCTCCAGCCAGAATCTCAGCTGCCGGCATCCCCCCTCTTCATGATCAACCTTGTAAAATAAGAGAGAATAGCCATAAGTATTGTGACATAACGTGTAATAATAGCCCATAATGCGATAAATATCGATATAAAAGCATGATGCAAAATGGACGTATCAACCCCCCCCCCCCAAGCTTAGACCTCGCTTGTCCTCAAGCGGAAGCCGAAATCAAAAAATATGTCCACATGTTTAGAGATAGAGGTGTCGATAAAAATAAAATACGGACATGAGGGCACCATGATCATTCTTATAACAACAACATATATAGATTTTGTCATATGATTTCTTATGCTCAAGTAATGATCTATTCGCAATGTCAAGTATGGTTCAGATACTTCATTGAGAACTAACAAACTATAATCTCAGTCATTGAAGCAATTGCAATTTATCATAACATCGGAAAGAGTCAAGAATAAAGCTTTTCAGCAAGTCCACATACTCAACTATCATATAGTCTTCTACAATTGCTAACACTCACGCAATACTTATGGTTATGGAGTTTTAATCGGACACTGAGAAAGATAGAGGGTTATAATGTTGCCTCCCAACGTATTCACCTTTGGGTGATGTCAACAATAATAGTTCATGCTAACTTACATCCAATTGGATATATATATCAGGATCTTCCCAACACGAGGTGCTTGCCAAAGGATAAAATGAAAAAGGGAAAGGTGAAGATCACCTTGACTCTTGCATAAAGTAAAAGACATAAAGTAAAAGATGGGCCCTTCGCAGAGGGAAGCAGAGGTTTTCATGTGCTTTTAGGGTTGGATGCACAAAATCTTAATGCAAAAGAACGTCACTTTATATTGCCACTTGTGATATGAACCTTTATTATGCAGCCCGTCGCTTTTATTACTTCCATATCACACGATCGTATAAAGCTTATTTTCTCCGCACTAATAACTCATACATATTTAGAGAGCAATTTTTATTGCTTGCAACATGACAACTTACTTGAGGGATCTTACTCGATCCATAGGTAGGTATGGTGGACTCTCATGGCAAAACTGAGTTTAAGGATATTTGGAAGCACAAGTAGTATCTCTACTTGGTGCAAGGAATTTGGCTAGCATGAGGGGGAAAGGCAAACTCAACATGTTTGAATGATCCAATACTTTAACTGAGATGTGAGAAAACATAAACCATTACGTTGTCTTCCTTGTCCAACATCAACTCTTTAGCATGTCATACTTTAATGAGTGCTCACAATTATAAAAGATGTCCAAGATAGTATATTTATATGTGAGAACCTCTCTTTCTTTATTAGTTCCTATTAATTGCAACAAATGACCAAAACTATGTTTGTCAACTCTCAACAACTTTTAAGCCCCATACTCTTTATATGTGAAGTCATTACTATCCATAAGATCAATATGAACTCTTTTATTCTTTTTATTCTTTCTATTTTCTCAAGATCATAGCAGGATAGTGAAGCCCTTGACTCAACACTAATCTTTATTATAGATAGCTCACGGACTTACAAAAAGGATCACAAAGCAAAGCTCAGAACTAATTCATACCAAAACTTTATTCTACTAGATCTAGATATTACTAAAGGGGTCGAACTAAGTAAAACGGTAAAGATAGGAGTGTGATGATGATACGATACCGGGGCACCTCCCCCAAGCTTGGCAGTTGCCAAGGGGAGTGCCCATACCCATGTAATTATGTCTCCTTCTTCAGAGTTGGTGTTGTGATCTTCTTGGCGATGATGCCCCTCAGGATACGATTCTCCTCCTAGAGCTTATTAACTTGTTGTTTGAGGTCCATATTTTCCTTGCGGAGCTTGCCCGTGACGGCTAAAGCTCCTTTTACCCAAGGATGCTGCATAGCTTCTGGAGAACAAATGCCACTCCTTTTCATATTTTCATAAGAAAGAAATTTAACGTTGGAAGGGATGACCGAATTTGGAATGGCTGAGCTCTATAGTTCCCCCACTGTGAATCCATCTCGGAGACGAGAGGTAACTTCTTGATCCTCCTCCATAGCATCTATCCTTTTCAAGTAGGCTTCCATCTCATCCTCCGTCGATGGTCCAAAGTGATAAGCATCGCTGTTTGCTTCTGGACCCAGCGTCGGGTGAGACACCGACTCTCCCTGACTGACTCTTGAGAAGACATCTTGCTCTAAATATACGACAGAAACAACTCAAAACAAAAACAAATGATAATTGCGTGATACGGTGGTCAAAA
This sequence comes from Triticum dicoccoides, assembly GCF_002162155.2. Taxonomy (NCBI): domain Eukaryota; kingdom Viridiplantae; phylum Streptophyta; class Magnoliopsida; order Poales; family Poaceae; genus Triticum; species Triticum dicoccoides. The sequence continues at coordinate 398,882,598 of NC_041385.1, read as the reverse complement.
CCTTCAGGAGATTATATAATGATTTTTTACCGACCAAAAGAAGTAACGTGCAAGAAAATGGAGTCTGGGAGGCACACGAGGTGCCCACGAGACAGGGGGGCGCGCCCAGTAAGGGTGGGCGCGCCCTCCACCCTCGTGTCCTTCCCGGATTACTTCTTGCTTTCCAAAATTCTTAAATATTCCAAAACAGAGGAAAATTGCCATTAGAATTGATTTGGAGTCGGTTACTTACCGTACCACATACCTATTCCTTTTCGGAGTCTGAAATGTTCTGGAAAGTGTCCCTTATGTATTCCTCCGGGGTTACGGTTTCAACAATATTAGTTCAACATTTATAGGATTACCTGAGATATAATGTTTGATTCTTTGACCGTTTACCACCTTCGGATTTGTGCCTTCGAAGTTGTTGATTTTTATGGCACCGGAACGATAGACCTCCTCAATAATGTAAGGACCTTCCCACTTAGAGAGAAGTTTTCCAACAAAAAAGCTTAAACGAGAGTTGAATAGCAACACATAATCACCTATGTTAAACTCACGCTTTTGTATTCTTTTGTCATGTCATCTTTTAACTTTTTCTTTGAACAACTTGGCATTCTCATAGGCTTGGGTTCTCCATTCATCAAGTGAGCTAATATACAACAACCTCTTCTCACCGGCAAGTTTGAAGTCATAGTTGAGCTATTTAATGGCCCAATATGCTTTATGTTCAAGTTCGAGAGGTAAGTGACATGCTTTTCCATATACCATCTTATACGGAGACATACCCATAGGATTTTTGTAAGCAGTTCTATAGGCCCATAATGCATCATCAAGTTTCTTGGACCAATTCTTTCTAGATCTATTGACAGTCTTTTGCAAAATTAATGTGAGCTCTCTATTACTCAACTCTACTTGACCGCTAGACTCTGGGTGATAAGGAGATGCAATTCTATGATTCACATCATACTTAGCAAACATTTTACGAAAAGCACCATGAATAAAATGTGAACCACCATCAGTCATGAGATATCTAGGGACTCCAAACCTCAGAAAAATAACTTCTTTAAGCATCTTAATAGAAGTGTTACGATCAGCACTACTAGTTGGAATAGCTTCTACCCACTTAGTAATGTAATCAACAGCAGCTAAAAAATGTGTGTATCCATTAGAGGCAGGAAAAGTTCCCATATAATCAAAGCCCCAAACATCAAATTGTTCAATAACAAGAGAATAATTCATAGGCATTTCTTGACATCTACTGATATTACCAATTCTTTGACATTCATCACAAGACAAGACAAACTTACGAGCATCTTTGAAGAGAGTAGGCCAATAAAAACCGGATTGCAATACCTTATGTGCAGTTCTATCTCCAGCGTGGTGTCCTCCATATGGTTCGGAGTGACACTTGCGTCGGATCTGTTCCTGTTCATGCTCAAGTACACAACATCTAATAACACCATCTACTCCTTCTTTATAAAGATGTGGGTCATCCCAGAAGTAATGTCTTAAATCATAAAAGGACTTTTTCTTTTGCTGGTATGTGAAACTATGTGGTATAAATTTAGCAACAATGTAATTAGCATAATCAGCATACCATGGAGCAGTACGAGAAGCATTAATGACCGCTAATTGTTCATCAGGAAAGCTATCATCAATAGGTAATGGGTCATCATGAACATTCTCTAACCTAGACAAGTTGTATGCAACGGGGTTCTCAGCTCCCTTTCTATCAATAATATGCAAATCAAATTCTTGGAGCAAGAGAACCCATCTAATAAGTCTAGGCTTAGCATCTTTATTTTCCATAATATATTTAATAGCAGCATGATCAGTGTGAATAGTTACTTTAGAATCAACAATATAAGGTCTGAACTTATCACATGCAAATACAACTGCTAAGAACTCTTTTTTAGTAATAGCATAATTTCTCTGGGCAGTATCAAGTGTTTTACTAGCATACTGGATAACATTTAATTTCTTATCAACTCTTTGCCCTAGAACAGCACCTACAGCATAATCACTAGCATCACACATAATTTCAAAGGGTAAATTCCAAGCAGGTGGCTGAACAATAGGTGCAGTGATCAAAGCTTTCTTAAGTATTTCAAATGCTTCTACACAATCGTCATCAAAGACAAAAGGAATATATTTTTGCAATAAATTAGTCAGAGGCCTAGGAATTTTAGAAAATTCCTTAATGAACCTCCTATAGAAACCGGCATGACCAAGGAAACTTCTTATACCTTTAATGTCCTTGGGACACAACATCTTTTCAATAGCATCAACTTTTGCTTTATCAACTTCAATACCTCTTTCCGAAATCTTATGCCCCAAGACAATGCCTTCATTAACCATAAAGTGGCACTTTTCCAAATTCAAGACGAGACTAGTGTCTTCACATCTCGGCAAAACTCGATCAAGGTTGCTCAAGCAATCATCAAAAGAGAATCCATAAATGGAGAAATCATCCATGAATACCTCACAATCTTTTCACAAAAGTCAGAGAATATAGCCATCATGCATCTTTGAAAGGTAGTAGGTGCATTACATAAACCAAAAGGCATACATTTATAAGTGAAAGTACCGAAAGGGCAAGTAAAAGTAGTTTTTGATTGATCCTCCGCTGACACAGGTATTTGAGAGAAACCAGAATAACCATCTAGAAAGCAGAAATGTGTATGTTTTGATAGTCTTTCTAGCATTTGATCAATAAAAGGTAAAAGGTAATGATCTTTCTTAGTAGCTTTATTTAATTTACGGAAATCAATTACCATCCTATAACCTGTAATAATTCTTTGCGGAATGAATTCATCCTTATAATTAGGAACAACAGTAATACCTCCCTTCTTAGGGACGCAATGGACAAGACCTACCCAATCACTATCAGCAACGGGATAAATTATACCTGCCTCAAAGAGCTTTAGTATCTCCTTTCTTACCACTTCTTTCATCTTAGGATTTAACCGTCGTTGAAGATCTCTAACTGGTTTGGAGCCTTCTTCCAATTTAATTTTATGTTGGCATAGAGTGGGACTAATGCCCTTAAGATCATCCAGAGTATATCCAATAGCAGCACGGTGCTTATTCAGAGTTTTCAATAATCTTTCCTCTTCCTGCTCTGAAAGGTTAGCACTAATAATAACATGATATATCTTCTTTTCATCAAGATAAGCATATTTAAGATTATCAGGTAAAGGTTTGAGCTCAAACACGGGATCACCCTCGGGTGGAGGAGGATCCCCTATGATTTCAACAGGCAAGTTGTGTTTCAGAATAGGACCTTGTTGAAGGAATACTTCATCTATTTCCCTTCTTTCATTCATAAACATATCATTTTCATGGTCTAGCAAATATTGTTCTAACGGATTAGTAGGAGGCACGGCAATAGAAGAAAGACCAATAATTTCATCCTTACCAGGCAATTCTTTATCATGGGGTTGTCTATGGAACTTAGCAAAATTAAACTCATGTTTCATATCCCCCAAGACAATTGTAACAACATCCTTTTTGCAATCAATCCTAGCATTAACAGTATTCAAGAAGGGTCTGCCAAATATAATGGGACAAAAGTCATCTTGTGGGGAACCAAGAACAAGAAAATCAACAGGATATTTAACTTTCCCACACAAGAATTCAACATCTCTAACAATCCCAAATGGTGTAATAGTATCTCTATTGGCAAGCTTTATTGTAACATCAATATCTTCTAACTCAGCGGGGGCGATATCATGCATAATTTCTTTATATAGGGAAATAGGTATTGCACTAGCACTAGCACCCATATCACATAAGCCATGATAACAATGAACTCCTATTTTAACAGAAATAACAGGCATGCCTACAATAGGTCTATCTATCTTAGCATCGGGTTTAGCAATATTAGCAACTTCCCCACAGAAGTAAATAACATGCCCATCTATATTATCATCCAAGAGATCTTTAACCATAGCAATACTAGGTTCAACTTTGATTTGCTCAGGAGGTGTATATGTTCTAGTATTACTCTTACGAACCACAGTTGAAGCTTTAGCATGATCCTTTATCCTAACAGGAAAAGGTGGTTTCTCAACATAAGTAGTAGGAACAATAGGATCATTATAAGTGATAGTCTTTTCTTCAACTGTAATAGGTGCAACTAATTTTACTTCAGTGGGAGGATTATATTTAAACCACTTATCCTTAGGGAGATCAACGTGAGCAGCAAAAGATTCACAGAAAGAAGCTACTATCTCAGAGTCAAGTCCATATTTAGCGCTAAATCCACGAAAAGCATCGGTATCCATAAAAGATTTAACACAATCAAACTTAGGTGTCAATCTGACTCCTTACCATCATCGGAACCCCAATCTTTAGAGTTGCGTTTAATACTTTCTAGTAAATCCCACTTGAATTCAGTAGTCTTCAGCATATAAGAACCAGCACAGGAAGTATCAAGCATGGTGCGATCATTGAGAGAAAGCCGAGCATAAAACTTTTGAATAATCATTTCTCTTGAGAGCTCATGATTGGGGCATGAATATAACATTGACTTAAGCCTCCCCCAAGCTTGAGAGATGCTTTCTCCTTTGCGAGGCTAGAAATTATATATGTAATTACGATCACGATGAACAAGATGCATAGGATAGAACTTCTGGTGAAATTCCAACTTCAATCGTTTATAATTCCAAGATGCCGTATCATCACATAGCATATACCATGTCAATGCATCTCCCTTCAAAGATAAAGGGAAGACCTTCCTCTTAACAACATCATCAGGAATACCTGCAAGCTTAAATAATCCACAAACTTCATCCACAAAGATAAGGTGTAAATCGGGATGCAATGTTCCATCTCCTGCAAAGGGATTAGCTAGCAGTTTCTCTATCATACCCGAAGGAATCTCAAAGTAAACATTTTCAGTAGGTTCAGTAGGTTGAGGAGCAACTCTTTGCTCTACTGGTCGGGGCGAAGATGCCCTAAACAAGCCCCTCAAATGATTAGTTTCCATAGTAACAAGTGACAGAAAATTTCAGCACACTATATAAATGTTTTCTTACCAAGTTCCACTCACCAAAAGCGCTTCACTCCCCGGCAACGGCGCCAGAAAAGAGTCTTGATGACCCACAAGTATAGGGGATCTATCGTAGTCCTTTCGATAAGTAAGAGTGTCGAACCAAACGAGGAGCAGAAGGAAATGACAAGCGGTTTTCAGTAAGGTATTCTCTGCAAGCACTGAAATTGTAGGTAACAGATAGTTTTGTGATAAGATAATTTGTAACGAGTAACAAGCAATGAAAGTAAATAAGGTGCAGCAAGGTGGCCCAATCCTTTTTGTAGCAAAGGACAAGCCTGGACAAATTCTTAGAATGAGAAAATTGCTCCCGAGGACACATGGGAATTATCGTCAAGCTAGTTTTCATCACGCTCATATGATTCACGTTCGGTACTTTGATAATTTGATATGTGGGTGGACCGGTGTTTGGGTACTGCCCTTTCTTGGACAAGCATCCCACTTATGATTAACCCCTATTGCAAGCATCTGCAACTACAAAAGAAGTATTAAGGTAAACCTAACCATAGCATGAAACTAGTGGATCCAAATCAGCCCCTTACAAAGCAACGCATAAACTAGGGTCTAAGCTTCTGTCAGTCTAGCAATCCATCATCTACTTATTACTTCCCAATGCCTTCCTCTAGGCCCAAATAATGGTGAAGTGTCATGTGGTCGACGTTCACATAACACCACTAGAGGAGAGACAACATACATCTCATCAAAACATTGAATGAATACCAGATTCACATGACTACTAATAGCAAGACTTCACCCGTGTCCTCAGGAACAAACGTAACTACTCACAAAGCATATTCATGTTCATGACCAGAGGAGTACTAATATGCATTAAGGATCTGAACATATGATCTTCCACCAAGTAAACCAATTAGCATCAACTACAAGGAGTAATCAACACTACTAGCAACCCACAGGTACCAATTTGTGGTTTTAATACAAGATTGGACTCAAGAGATGAACTAGGGTTTTGAGAGGAGATGGTGCTGGTGAAGATGTTGATGGAGATTGGCCCTCTCCCGATGAGAGTATCGTTGGTGATGACGATGGTGATGATTTCCCCCTCTTGGAGGGAAGTTTCCCCGGCAGAACAGCTCCGCCGAAGCCCTAGACTGGTTCCGCCAAGGTTCCGCCTCGTGGCGGCGGAGTTTCATCCCGTAAGCTTTCTTATGATTTTTTTCCGGGGTAAACGCCTTTATATAGCAGAAGATGGGCACCGAAGGGCCAACAGGGGGCCCATGAGATAGGGGGCGCGCCCAGTAGGTGTGTGTGTGGGGGGGGGGCGCCCCCACTGTGATGCCCGGATAATTAAGCTACAGTAATTCCCCGCTAATGATGCCACGCCACCACGGTTACTGTGATAAACTCTCGATAGTTCAGAACCGAAACAAATTCAAAATTTAAATAAAAGAAAACAATAAAAGATTTCAAATATTGAAACTAAAATATTCGGAGTGAGCCAAATAATGCATAAGTAAGTATGGTGGAGAAAGCACACTTTTATAAAAGTATAAAATAATCTAAAATGTTTTAAACAGTAGCAAAGACAATTAGTTGAAGGCCTTTTACAATAGATAAAATATTAAACTAATTTATTTTGTTGCCCAAACTTATGTGGCAGTAGCTAATTACTAACACTAAATTAGGGACTACTTTTATAGTTATAAAACTAAAATAAAAACAGAAAAGAAAATAAATAAAAAGAAAACAGAAAACAATACAAAAAAAAGGGAAGAGAAACCCCCCTGGACCCTGGCCCAACTGGGCCGACCCCAGGCCCAGTCGGCCACCCCCATAACCCCCACGCCCCGAAACCCTAACCCTAGATCCCCCACTACCCACTCCCCCGATCCCCTTCTCCTCCCTCCCGCGTCGACTGGATCGGGATCCGCCCGATCCTGTCGCCCCCCCGACGTCAGCGACCCATCACCCCGTCCTCACCTCCTCCCCTCCTCCC
>NC_041385.1:398867157-398874689 GCF_002162155.2 Triticum dicoccoides | reverse complement strand
CCCTCATCGCCGGCCCCCAGGCCACCGGCCTCCGCCTGCTCCGGCGCCCTGCCGGGTCCGCTGCCCCGCGCGCCCCTGGGCGTGCGCCTGCTCGGGCAAGCCCCGCCAGCCTCGCCCCACTGTGCTCGCGGGCTAGTACCCGTTTGCCCGTGCCCGGTAGGCCTTCCCTGGGTCACAGACATGTGGGGCCCAGCCCCCAGAATGTTTTAATAAAAAAAAGGAATAAAAAAATATACAAAATTAATTAAATAAACAATAATAATTAAATTAATTAATTAATTAAGGAATTAATTAAGTTAATTAATCATAATTAGATTAATCAAATTAACTAATTAGTCTAATTAAAGTGTGATTAGTTTAGCTAAAACCTGATTAGCCTAAACAGGGTATGACAGGTGGGTCCCACTGGACCCACACGTCAGGTTGACCAAGTCAACCCCTGTTGACTGCTGACGTCATGCTGACGTGATCATGACGTCAGCAGACACTATTCTGGATAATGTTGATTAAATTAATTAAATAAATTCTAAAAATGATTTAAACTTTAGAAAATCAATATAAAATAAACCGTAGCCCGGATGGAAAAACTTTATACATGAAAGTTGCTCAGAACGACGAGACGATTCCGGATACGCAGTCCGTTCGTCCGCCACACACCCCTAACCTATCGAACTCGCAACTTTCCCCCTCCGGCTCCTCTGCCCGAAAACGCGAAACACCGGGAATACTTCCCGGATGTTTCCCCCCTTAACCGGTACCACCTCATACCACGTTAGGGCACACCTAGCACCGCTCTTTGTCACGTCACGCATCGTCGTGTTTATGTTTGCATTGTATTCATTGTTTCTTCCCCCTCTTATCTCCGGTAGACTACGAGACCGACGCTGAGGCTGCCCAGTTCGACTACGGAGTTGACGACCCCTCCTTGCCAGAGCAACCAGGCAAGCCCCCCCCTTGATCACCAGATATCGCCTATTCTCCTCTATACTGCTTGCATTAGAGTAGTGTAGCATGTTACTGCTTTCGTTAATCCTATTCTGATGCATAGCCTGACATTGTCGCTACATTTGTTGATACCTTACCTGCAATCCTAAATGCTTAGTATAGGATGCTAGTTTATCATCATTGGCCCTACATTCTTGTCAGTCTGCCTTGCTATACTATCGGGCCGTGATCACTTGGGAGGTGATCACGGGTATATACTATACATACATACATACTATACAGATGGTGACTAAAGTCGGGTCAGCTCATTGAGTACCCGCAAGAGATTCTGACGAGGGGGCTGAAAGGACAGGTGGCTCCATCCCGGTAGAGGTGGGCCTGGGTTCCCGACGGCCCTCGACTGTTACTTTGTGGCGGAGCGACAGGGCAAGTTGAGATCACCTAGGAGACAGGTGGGCCTGGCCTTGTTCGGCGTTCGCGGATACTTAACACGCTTAACGAGATCTTGGTATTTGATCTGAGTCGGCTATGAGCCTATACGCACTAACCATCTACGTGGGAGTAGTTATGGGTATCCCGACGTCGTGGTATCAGCCGAAGCACTTCAGACGTCAGCGACGGAGCGGCGCGCGCCGAATTGGACTGGAACGCCACTAGGCTAGGTCTGCTTTCGGCCGCCCTCGCAACGTGCAGGTGTGCTATGGGCGATGGGCCCAGACCCCTGTGCGCTTAGGTTTAGACCGGCGTGCTGGCCTCTCTGTTGTGCCTAGGTGGGGCTGCGACGTGTTGATCTTCCGAGGCCGGGCATGACCCAGGAAAGTGTGTCCGGCCAAATGGGATCAAGCGTGTTGGGTTATGTGGTGCACCCCTGCAGGGAAGTTAATCTATTCGAATAGCCGTGATCTTCGGTAACAGGACGACTTGGAGTTGTACCTTGACCTTATGACAACTAGAACCGGATACTTAATAAAACACACCCTTCCAAGTGCCAGATACAACCGGTGGTCGCTCTACCTCAGGGATACGAGGAGAGGATCGCCGGGTAGGATTATGCTATGCGACGCTACTGGAGAGGTTACTTGGAGATGCTACTTGAAGATGCTACTTGGAGGACTTTAATCTACTCTCTCCTACATGCTGCAAGGCGGAGGCTGCCAGAAGCGTAGTCTTCGATAGGACTAGCTATCCCCCTCTTATTCTGGCATTCTGCAGTTCAGTCCACTGATATGGCCTCCTTACACATATACCCATGCATATGTAGTTTAGTTCCTTGCTTGCGAGTACTTTGGATGAGTACTCACGGTTGCTTTCTCCCCCCTTTTTTCCCCTTTCCTTTCTTTCTGGTTGTCGCAACCAGATGCTGGAGTCCAGGAGCCAGACGCCACCGTCGACGACGACCCCTACTACACCGGAGGTGCCTACTACTACGTGCAGCCCGCTGATGACGACCAGGAGTAGTTAGGAGGATCCCAGGCAGGAGGCCTGCGCCTCTTTCGATCTGTATCCCAGTTTGTGCTAGCCTTCTTAAGGCAACTTGTTTAAGTTATGTCTGTACTCAGATATTGTTGCTTCCGCTGACTCGTCTATGATCGAGCACTTGTATTCGAGCCCTCAAGGCCCCTGGCTTGTATTATGATGCTTGTATGACTTATTTTATTTGTAGAGTTGTGTTGTGATATCTTCCCGTGAGTTCCTGATCTTGATCGTACACATTTGCGTGCATGATTAGTGTACGATTGAATCGGGGGCGTCACAAGTTGGTATCAGAGCCGACTGCCTGTAGGAATCCCCCTTCACACTCCTTGGCCGAAGTCGAGTCTAGACATTGCAAAAACTTTTACTAACTTGGCTGTGTGCCTTACGGGCCCACGTCGCCATCGGGTGGTAGTAGGATCTTTTACTCCTCGACCTTTACTCTGGGACTCTGATCTCTCCTCTATTCGGGTTAAATGAAGTTTATTAAATCTAACATTAGGATCTCGTTATCACTTTCACTCGGAGAGCCCCTCATTACTAATGATCGTCTGCTGCACCAGAAGACCCTGAAGATACTCTCCACTATTAACCCGAGAACTTGTGTTCATCGCGTTTGCAATTCACCTTCCACCGCAAACCCTTATGGATAAGTACTTGCATTTGTTATTCTTACATTCATCCCCAGTGGTCTTGTTATTACAAGATACCCTGAAAAACTCGTCGTTGTTTCGATAATCCCTTGAGCTTACTGCCTTGCTGTTCTTTGTCACTTGAATACCCCTACGGTTAATTCTCGCACTTATCGAGTATCCTCTCATCCCCCAGTTGTTCATGTGTTACACAAAAGTCTTAGAAATACCACCCGATATTCCGAAAATCCTCAGCAACCTATTGCTCTGGAATTTCTTGTTTGCTTTCACTATGATTAATCCCATAAGTATAGAAATCTTATTGACATTCCTTGTCATTATCATTTTGAGTCTGTTGACTCAATATGCTGCGAATACACGCAATCATCATTGATCCTTATAAATTACTTTTCCGGCTGAGCTTCCATTCTTTTAACTGGAATTGGTTCTCGACCAATCCAATTGTCGTTGATTGTACCCTAAGGCTATTCAACTTATCCATCCCTAATCAGAGCATTGATTCTGTTCCCTTAATTTGGAAATCATAATTCCTTTGCATTTGAGCTCTGGATTAGTCAGTTGTTTCTATAATCTGATCTCCTTGCAATCTTCTTCCTCTAGTTGAGTACCGATGACTTACGTCAGATCCCTTGTGGGCCACCAGATCCCTTGTTGGATTTTATCTGACAACGCCCTTCATATTCAATAAACTTGTGAGCCTTTTCTCGGATACATAATGCCTTTGGTAAATTGTATCATCTGCTTTTGAACAATGATCTACTTTCGAGCTTGTGTTATTTACCCCGAAGTTTGTGGTATATGTTCGTAAGACGCCCTGATGGGTTGAACCTATGCCTTCCTTACTATGTGTGAACTCGGAAGTTTTCACGGGTCATACTCATCTGGTATTTCACCAGGTATAACTTTCAACACTAATGCCATTATCGAAACGAGAAGTGAATGTAAGGTTATGCATTGGAGAAGTGGGAGTCGACCTTGAACCTTGTGTTCATGCCCATGGACGCGATATATATCCTATCATGAAAGCTTCTTGTAACAATAACTATTTCCTTGATAACTAACCTATGGTATCTGTGAATTGATCCCTTGCAACCGTGGTTCCGACCATGATTGTTCTTCTTTGATCTCATTTCTCGGACAAGTTAAAACAATTGTCTTCTATGGATCAATACACCAGTACAACCTCTACTTTGGACTGTCGTCGAGTATTATCCCCTGGTATCTCGATATTATCATGGAACCGCGTAACTTCTTATGAGTTCTTCATCTAGTGCTACATTCCCATTGATTCCATTTTTTCACGGGCTCTGAGTTTTTAAACACTCAAAGACACCGATAACTGAACCGAGTCTGCACTACGGTTTAACAACTCTTGATAATCTTCTTAAGTACGAGTTTCTACCCGATCACGCCATTCCTAGCCTGATTGGCCATATCATTATCGTGCAACATTTTAACTGTGCTACCTGGTCCTTCTTCTCGGAGCACAATTTTCGACGATGAACTAACCTTACGTCGGTCCTCATCGTCATATCATTTCGCCTTGAACAACAAGCTTGGTTTCGAGTTTGTGTCGTACCCTTGGTTCCAATAACCTTTCACTTCATCATTACTTTGACTTGATGTCGTCGCCGATCGATTACATCTTGAAACCTCTCGACAAATGTGTCGTGATCATCACCAACCTTATGAGCTCTTCCAGGATATCAATCGGATTCATGATGAGAAATACCATCCTTGCCTCGATGATTTGTGTTATCATCAACCACTTTACTGCCTTCCCTCCAACACAAACTTGTTCGTGTTTTGTGTTATACCTTGAGTTCCTTGCTATCCAGCAGTTGATCTTCTTTACCTTGGAGCATTACCATCTCTTATGTCATCAATGTTGTAAGAATTTCACCACCTCTTAAGACTTCTTGATACAGGTGATACTTCTCACCATCACCATTCTTCTTGGTCCTCGTGTTGATTCCAACCGGGGTACCAACAAGTGAACGGTGCAGTTTGGATTCTGCCCTTCCAGCAACCCTATTGCTTTGATGTTAATGGTCGGCCGTTCATTCTTGGACTACTGATTATTGAATCACCATTCTGACGTTGGTCGTGCAACCCAACCATATTTCGGGCGCACCCTTCAACCAATGTTTAATTGTGTATGTTCTCCTCAGGCTTACATCATTATATCATTTGATCTGACAAATGTTATCTCCTTGTTCACATAATTGTGGAAATTCATCCTTTGGAAATCTTGTTGAATTGTCGCTGAGTCCATCAGCCGCCTCCTCGTCCTCCTCTTGGTTTGCTGATGAACTATTGTTTCGGAGCTCGTTTACATAGTTCATTTCCCGAGAATCTTACGATGTCCTCTCGTCAATTTGCGTTGCACCTTTTCTTCTCAGGTATCCTAAGTCTGAGGTACCCTGACACCAAACGGATCTGAATCTCGGTCAGATATGATGGATGGGACAACTTTCCAGGAGTTATGTTGTTTGTCCTTTGATGAACCGGTAACATGATGTCATGCCTAGAACCCCCCCCTGGCTAGAGGACCTATCATCATAGATTCCTTTTCAGCAAGGTTATCCATTCATCCATGAGGAAATTGTAAGACTTATTCTACAAGTTATTCCTGATGGATCCTTCGTGTTTCCAAAGTCTGATCTTCACCTGAAGACCATGTCAATGCTATCTCGAAGCATGCCAATGGTACTCCGATTTGTAACAGGAACATTTGAAGCACAATGCTAAATTTCTCTTTATCAATTATCCAAACACCGTTGTATGGGTAATGTCATGAAATTTTTCTTCCCTTACCTAAAATGGTTTTCTACCTACTATCCTGTCATGGATATCATCTGCTTGTCCTTGGGAAGGATATACCCCTGGAAAATGTGTTTAAACACATTTTTCCTTTCCATTGATCTGGTTAAATCCGATAATCATATCTTCCTTTCCATTGTTTGGTTTAACCTTTCTTGTGATCTATGAGATCTAAGCAGTAATATTCTCCTACTTTTGTAAACACCTCGGTGTACAATTCTGTCAGTAAGACCCTGTTACTTTGTTGATGACATTCCGGTAACCACCGATGGACGAGAACTTTGCCTAATGGTCCACCTCGTTCAACGAGCAGGAAAATGGTTCTCTTCGTCCCTCGCCCTTGGTACCGACGTTGTTACCGACATAACTGACAGGTTATTCTCTGGCATGCCTTGCTATCATAACCGTGCAAGATGTCACCGCTCTTTCAACGTTTAACCCACATGGTGGGCCCATAACCCACAGTTCCACAGGATCAAAACCTGACTCTCCTGTACCCCCCTGTACCCAAGGTTGTTCCTCGCGCGTGGCCTCGTATGTAATTCATGAGCCACCTTCAATCTGGTATCAGACAAATACTTATTCTCGTGGCTTCGAACCCCTTTCATGCCACATATCAGGCATCGAACGATTGCCTGCCCGCTCGAAACTTCCCAGGATACCTCCTTACTCTGCTCTTGATATTTTCTTAAGTTTCAATTCGAGAGTTACCTCCGCCACCCTCCCCGATGTTATCGACCAGATAGTCAAACCTGCAGAGGTCCATTCTCTTGGGATACCCACCCTTTATCCTTTCGTAAGTACGATGGAACCCCCAAAGAAAGGACGACAAACTTCATCATGATGACCTGAAGGAGAGGACTGAAGACATCAATGTAATGGGTCGACCTCTTCGAGAAGAGCTACTATGACCGAGAAGAATCGTTAGAATTTCGTAACCAGACCCCTTCCCCCTTATAACCGATCCTAAATCTCGGGACGAGATTTCTTGTAGTGGAGGAGAATTGTGACGCCCGGATAATTAAGCTACAGTAATTCCCCGCTAATGATGCCACGTCACCACGGTTACTGTGATAAACTCTCGATAGTTCAGAACCGAAACAAATTCAAAATTTAAATAAAAGAAAACAATAAAAGATTTCAAATATTGAAACTAAAATGTTCGGAGTGAGCCAAATAATGCATAAGTAAGTATGGTGGAGAAACCACACTTTTATAAAAGTATAAAATAATCTAAAATGTTTTAAACAGTAGCAAAGACAATTAGTTGAAGGCCTTTTACAATAGATAAAATATTAAACTAATTTATTTTCTTGCCCAAACTTATGTGGCAGTAGCTAATTACTAACACTAAATTAGGGACTACTTTTATAGTTATAAAACTAAAATAAAAACAGAAAAGAAAATAAATAAAAAGAAAACAGAAAACAATACAAAAAAAAGGGAAGAGAAACCCCCCCTGGACCCTGGCCCAACTGGGCCGACCCCAGGCCCAGTCGGCCACCCCCATAACCCCCACGCCCCGAAACCCTAACCCCAGATCCCCCACTACCCACTCCCCCGATCCCCTTCTCCTCCCTCCCGCGTCGACTGGATCGGGATCCGCCCGATCCCGTCGCCCCCCCGACGCCGGCGACC
>NC_041385.1:398856280-398866347 GCF_002162155.2 Triticum dicoccoides | reverse complement strand
GCCTCTCCTCCCTCGCCGGACCTCCTCCACGGAGCCCCTCCTCGCAGCCAACGCCCGGCGCATCCCACGGGCGCCTTGCCCGACGCTCCCTGGCCTCCACGCCCGCCCGCGGCGCGCATCGCCACCCTGGCCGCGCCCAGCCCCTCATCGCCGGCCCCCAGGCCACCGGCCTCCGCCTGCTCCGGCGCCCTGCCGGGTCCGCCGCCCCGCGCGCCCCTGGGCGTGCGCCTGCTCGGGCAAGCCCCGCCAGCCTCGCCCCACTGTGCTCGCTGGCTAGTACCCGTTTGCCCGTGCCCGGTAGGCCTTCCCTGGGTCACAGACATGTGGGGCCCAGCCCCCAGAATGTTTTAATAAAAAAAAGGAATAAAAAAAATATACAAAATTAATTAAATAAACAATAATAATTAAATTAATTAATTAATTAAGGAATTAATTAAGTTAATTAATCATAATTAGATTAATCAAATTAACTAATTAGTCTAATTAAAGTGTGATTAGTTTAGCTAAAACCTGATTAGCCTAAACAGGGTATGACAGGTGGGTCCCACTGGACCCACACGTCAGGTTGACCAAGTCAACCCCTGTTGACTGCTGACGTCATGCTGACGTCATCATGACGTCAGCAGACACTATTCTGGATAATGTTGATTAAATTAATTAAATAAATTCTAAAAATGATTTAAACTTTAGAAAATCAATATAAAATAAACCGTATCCCGGATGGAAAAACTTTATACATGAAAGTTGCTCAGAACGACGAGACGATTCCGGATACGCAGTCCGTTCGTCCGCCACACACCCCTAACCTATCGAACTCGCAACTTTCCCCCTCCGGCTCCTCTGCCCGAAAACGCGAAACACCGGGAATACTTCCCGGATGTTTCCCCCCTTAACCGGTACCACCTCATACCACGTTAGGGCACACCTAGCACCGCTCTTTGTCACGTCACGCATCGTCGTGTTTATGTTTGCATTGTATTCATTGTTTCTTCCCCCTCTTATCTCCGGTAGACTACGAGACTGACGCTGCTGCTGCCCAGTTCGACTACGGAGTTGACGACCCCTCCTTGCCAGAGCAACCAGGCAAGCCCCCCCCTTGATCACCAGATATCGCCTATTCTCCTCTATACTGCTTGCATTAGAGTAGTGTAGCATGTTACTGCTTTCGTTAATCCTATTCTGATGCATAGCCTGACATTGTCGCTACATCTGTTGATACCTTACCTGCAATCCTAAATGCTTAGTATAGGATGCTAGTTTATCATCATTGGCCCTACATTCTTGTCAGTCTGCCTTGCTATACTATCGGGCCGTGATCACTTGGGAGGTGATCACGGGTATATACTATACATACATACATACTATACAGATGGTGACTAAAGTCGGGTCAGCTCATTGAGTACCCGCAAGTGATTCTGACGAGGGGGCTGAAAGGACAGGTGGCTCCATCCCGGTAGAGGTGGGCCTGGGTTCCCGACGGCCCTCGACTGTTACTTTGTGGCGGAGCGACAGGGCAGGTTGAGACCACCTAGGAGACAGGTGGGCCTGGCCCTGTTCGGCGTTCGCGGATACTTAACACGCTTAACGAGATCTTGGTATTTGATCTGAGTCGGCTACGAGCCTATACGCACTAACCATCTACGTGGGAGTAGTTATGGGTATCCCGACGTCGTGGTATCAGCCGAAGCACTTCAGACGTCAGCGACGGAGCGGCACGCGCCGAATTGGACTGGAACGCCACTAGGCTAGGTCTGCTTTCGGCCGCCCTCGCAACGTGCAGGTGTGCTATGGGCGATGGGCCCAGACCCCTGTGCGCTTAGGTTTAGACCGGCGTGCTGGCCTCTCTGTTGTGCCTAGGTGGGGCTGCGACGTGTTGATCTTCCGAGGCCGGGCATGACCCAGGAAAGTGTGTCCGGCCAAATGGGATCAAGCGTGTTGGGTTATGTGGTGCACCCCTGCAGGGAAGTTAATCTATTCGAATAGCCGTGATCTTCGGTAATAGGACGACTTGGAGTTGTACCTTGACCTTATGACAACTAGAACCGGATACTTAATAAAACACACCCTTCCAAGTGCCAGATACAACCGGTGGTCGCTCTACCTCAGGGATACGAGGAGAGGATCGCCGGGTAGGATTATGCTATGCGACGCTACTGGAGAGGTTACTTGGAGATGCTACTTGAAGATGCTACTTGGAGGACTTTAATCTACTCTCTCCTACATGCTGCAAGGCGGAGGCTGCCAGAAGCGTAGTCTTCGATAGGACTAGCTATCCCCCTCTTATTCTGGCATTCTGCAGTTCAGTCCACTGATATGGCCTCCTTACACATATACCCATGCATATGTAGTTTAGTTCCTTGCTTGCGAGTACTTTGGATGAGTACTCACGATTGCTTTCTCCCCCCTTTTTTCCCCTTTCCTTTCTTTCTGGTTGTCGCAACCAGATGCTGGAGTCCAGGAGCCAGACGCCACCGTCGACGACGACCCCTACTACACCGGAGGTGCCTACTACTACGTGCAGCCCGCTGACGACGACCAGGAGTAGTTAGGAGGATCCCAGGCAGGAGGCCTGCGCCTCTTTCGATCTGTATCCCAGTTTGTGCTAGCCTTCTTAAGGCAACTTGTTTAAGTTATGTCTGTACTCAGATATTGTTGCTTCCGCTGACTCGTCTATGATCGAGCACTTGTATTCGAGCCCTCGAGGCCCCTGGCTTGTATTATGATGCTTGTATGACTTATTTTATTTGTAGAGTTGTGTTGTGATATCTTCCCGTGAGTCCCTGATCTTGATCGTACACATTTGCGTGCATGATTAGTGTACGATTGAATCGGGGGCGTCACACCCACCCTCGTAGCAAGGGTGTGGGCCCCCTATGGTACTTTCTTTGCTCAATAATTCTTATTAATTCCAAAAATGACTTCCGTGGAGTTTCAAGATTTTTGGAGCTGTGCATAATAGGTTTCCATTATTTGCTCCTTTTCCAGCCAGAATCTCAGCTGCCGGCATCCCCCTCTTCATGATAAACCTTGTAAAATAAGAGAGAATAGCCATAAGTATTGTGACATAACGTGTAATAACAGCCCATAATGCGATAAATATCGATATAAAGCATGATGCAAAATGGACGTATCACTGAGGCTCCAGCGTGTATATATATACTGGACAGAGAGTGTGAAGAGTGCAAACCCTAGAAAACAAGCGCCAGGCTACAACGTATACATGATGAGGTGATTATACGGTCACTACGAGATCGTATAGCTCCGTATCCATCCATTTTGACCTGTCAAAGAATCCTCCTGGCACCGCCCCAGATCACTTTCTCTCTCTGGCATGCGGGGCCTACCTGTCATTGGGTGGAAGAAAGAAGTCGAACAGAAACAAAATTATGCTCAAGTGTAGTTATCGAACCCGAGACCTCAAGTTTGATGAGAGGAAAATAACCTTTAATACATTCCTGCATTCATGTGACAAGCATGCCGTGTTTTTTTTGCATGGGAGTCATTGGGATTTAAATCATAATCGTGTCATGTGGCTTAGGTGGTAAGGTCTTTTGGGATTTAAAGCAGTGTTGGTAGTACAGAAATAATGCAGCCTTAGTCACCTTACTTTTCTCCATGTAGTACGTTGGGTCCCACCAGTCAGATGGTGAAACAAACAAATTAATAAGAAAAATTAAAAGCGCCAACGGTGCATCTTACCTCACACATCTCGCTACTACTCGTGAACACTGTCCAATTGATCCCTTTGTTCGCTCATGTACTATTTTAAGTGAATCTGTATTATAACATGCGCACAATTTTGGGCACTTGTATTCGACCTAAGTCAGTGTGCCACCGTATCTCGTACTACTCCCTCCGTCTAGGTGTAATAAGTCACGTTAGAAGGTACAACGGGACCAAGGCACAAGCAGATTTTTTTTCGAAACAAGGTGCAAGCAGATTGGAGGAGAAGGAGAAACTTGACCGATCCTTCCTCCAATCAAAGCCCTAATTTCTGTCTCTAAACGCAACAAGTAATCACAACAACTAAGAGATGCTGTTTTAGCTACCATGCAGAGCCACATATTAACTCGCATGCATCAACGCGTAGTTGCGCTCCATGCATTGGGTTTCCGAGGGAGATAACAAGGCAGAGTAAGGAGCGTTTGGTTACATTGCTAGGTTGGTGATAGTGGTGAGTAACTTGGACTAGTAACATGCATATGTTACTAGTCTATGTTACTACTTTCATGGTACGTAGTAACATATAGGTGGTAACATACAAGTCTTCATTAATTGAGATATAGACTCATTTTACCTCGATGTGTGTGTGTGTGTGTGTGCATGTGTGTGTGTGTGTGTGTTTAGCAACATGTGTGTGTTAGAGAGAGCGACACATCGACCTACTCCTAGAAAGAGATGGTGTGTAGTGTACGATTTAGCCGCGAGAGTTGGTGCATCCTCTCATTTTCGGGCGTCCGATCGGGACAGGCGGGACAGCTGCCACGCCCGCTCCTGACCAGCCTGGCCCACCCAAAGCCCCTCCATCGCTCGCGCACGCTTCCCGCCCGAAACAGTCAGTGCTGCTCCAAAGAATCGGTGCCGCATTCATGCTCGGGAAGAGCGGACGCGACCTCTCACCGGCGCCTGCGTTGAAGGGAGAAGCAGATTCAAGAGTGATGGTTGCTTCGTCCGTCCAACTTACTGTTGGGTCTATGTGATTTGACGGCTCATTGGTCATTATTACTGAGGTGGTAGGACTGCTGGATGTCCCATGCTTTCGGCGAAAGGAGGTACTACTAGATTACAGTTTTCTCCATTCTCAGCGGAGGAGTGCGAGAGCAGTGAAAACACACATGCTCAGTGATTACATGGCCCACCTCACACTATCACCATATTTTTGGGACACCGTGCGACACCTAACTCTTTACATAGTGCTAGTATAGTACGTAATATAATTTATCAGCGAGATAAATTTGTACAATGCTATGAAGCTTCCAGCTTCTGTTTCATGTATCTTGCGTCCAAGGTTTCCCGTTGCAACATTTCTTAAAATACAAAGGAGACTAACATGCATGCTATTGCATCTCAATGATTGCCAGATCATAGCCAATATGTACTCCCTCCGTTCGAAAATAAGTGTCTCAACTTTATGCAAACTTTAGTACAAAGTTGTACTACTACTAAAGTTGACACTTATTTTGGAACAGAGACAGCTAAAGAAAAAAACGATCCATGCAGTCCCTAGCCCTTGAATCGTAAACCCTAACCAGGCTTTAATTTGCTGGCAACGTTGGAGCTTCCGAAGAAATGAAGTTTGCAACCCTTTGACCATCGGATCATTTTGTGCAGTTTCACCAAAATCAAGATGAGCATCCCCGTGGCAAAGAAATTGAAGAAGCGTGATTAGAATAAGATTTCTGGGACTAGTTGACGAGACATAAACTCATCACAAATACAATAAGTAGAAGCCAATAGAGGTATGTGTGGGGCAAAGAGGTAGAGAAATATCCAAATGAAGTGATGTGGGCAGCTGGAGCAGTGGTGCAAGCCGGCTGTAAAGGGAGTTGTACCCGAGGGATGTCGGGACGTAGCTCAACCTAGAGGAGGGCGGTGGGAGGAGGAAACTGCCCACGTCGCGGCAGTGAGCAATGGACGAAGGCAACCTCACCGGATTTGTGAGAGAGAACGGCGGGGACCCCTGGTCGGGACGTGCCGACAGTGGGTTTTCGCCGTCGGTGACAGCGACCACATCTACATTAAGGATCCACCCACGTCTGCCGGGATGTTAGAGATGTGGCCACAGTCGTTTTGTCCAAGAGAGTGTGAATACTGAAGAGAGCAACCCCAGCAAGCAATCGTGTAGGCTCATCCTGCCTATGTATATAGTGGAGCGGTTTCCTATTCTCTCCATATGAACCTATTTACATTGCGTACATGCCACTGAAGAAAAAAAACTTTAATTATAAATGATGCAACACCTACTACTTGTTCTCCTATAAACCTTGCGCTTGGCATCTCCAAAATATTAACCTTGCGATTGGCTCTTCGCCTCTTCGGGAAGTTGAGCAATAATGGTACTGCAGTATATATCATTCTGGCTATATGAGACCGAATGAATTGTTGCATGTCCACCACGTGGGTGAGGGTCGAGGGGCGAGGGAGAGTGCGTACTATTACGTCGGTTTCAATATGGACTACATACGGAGCAAAATGAGTGAATCTACACTCTAAAATACGTCTATATACATCAGTGTTTGGAGTATGTACTAATAGTTCATATTGAAATCTACTAAAGGACATATATTCCAAACAATATGATAATCTCTCTAACCAAGGTAGGGATGAGGAGTAAATGGAGGGAGTAGTAAAAGTTTCTCCTCGTCATGTGAGCCACCGCGCGCGTGGGCGAGGGAGCGGGCGTAAGGCGTACTAGTAAGCAAGCTTCACATCATCCTACGAGCCACCGCCCCCATGGGCGGGGGAGATGGCGTACTGAGCAAGCTTCTCCTTGTTCTGCGAGTTAACATGACACATCAAAAGTACTCCAGTGTATAGAGCCTTGCCTCTAAGGTAGGCCCCACATGGTTTGCCTCTTTTTTAACATAACGCGTCAAGTCACAATTTGTTTGTTCACCCGTGGTAGACGATCCTCCATCAAGTGGACAACTAGTACACGTGTCAAATTACCATGTGGGCTGCCTTTTCGTACAGAAATGAGCTCCACCGTGTACCCGTGCGGGTGTGGTTGGGAAAGAGACGGGAGTACATGCGCCATGCATGCACCTCTTCTCTTCATGCATGTCCGCCACCTACATTGGTGTGCGTAAGAGAGATACAAACCTAGACAGATGGCTGTGCCTTCGTGAGTGTTTTTTGTTTTGGGGGGGGGTTGGTGATTTCGTGAATGTATTTGTGGGAATATGTGTCAATGACATCTCAAACAAAATTTTGCATGCAATGTGTGTGAAATAGAGGCATATCCATATCATATAGAGAGGGCCAGAGGGGGCGATCCATGAGAAGAGAGGGAGGGGTCATAGATATCGATAGAGTCAAAGAGAGGATCAAGTGGGTGGGTGCGAGATGGATGAAGAGAGCCATCGAAATTGTGTGTGTGGGCGACAGACCTACCAGAACGTTAGAGGGCACACGGCAAATTTGTGTGTGGCGGAAGACATGACTAGAGCGCTCGATGTTTCGGTATTTGTGTGTGTGTGTGGGGGGGGAGGGGGGAGGTAGATGCCTAACGAAAGAGGTAGAACGACTCGTATATGTGTTGAGAAGGAGAAACCCAGCTATGTCTTGAGGGAGATGGGTCGACATCCATACATAACTGAATGACGGTAAATAGGTTGGGACAGAGAGAGAGAGAGAGAGAGAGAGAGAGAGGAGAGAGGGAGGGAGAGGGGTAGAGTGCTGGATGGGTGATGGAGTTGCTTCTCGAAGATGGTGGGAGAGGCCTACTAGACAAACTGAGGGTAGAACCGCAATATTATCAGTAAGAGTGGGGATGTGTTTCTGTGTGTGCCTGTGCACGATAGATCTGTCGGGACACATGCATGGATGATGAAGGGGAGCCATGTGTTTGCTAAGCAAACCTAACTAGATCGGTATATCAATAGTTGTTTGTTGGAGGAAGGGAGAGACATAACTAATGAGGTAGATCGATCGACGCATGGGGAAAAACAGTTATAAGGACCTAGCTAGCTATATGTATAGCAGGACATCGGTCGGTTACATCCATTTGTTAAAGGCAAATAAGGCCCAGTGAGACGGATAGACAGAGAGAATGGAGCTAGGAGGTGGTGTGAGAGGCCGAGCTACTAGCTAGATAGGGGGAGGAGTGTGCGGTTATGAGATCGATGAAAAGAGGGGCCAGAGTTTATACGTGTGTGGGACCGTATGAGAGACACGAGGCATGGACACAGAAAGGAGGAGATGGAAGGTGCGTGTGTACGTATGTTGTAGGCAGATGCTGGAGAGGTTTATTGATCGGCGTGTGTTGGAAAGGAGTTGTGGAGACAGTGGGAGAACGACCTAAAGGAAAAAAAAAGAATGTGCGCGATGGATTGAATGCTGAGAGAGGGGGAGGGCGAGGAGGGCGTGTGCATGTACGAGAGAAAGTTAGTGCTAGCTACAAAGGTTAGAGGATTGTGTGGGTGTAAGAGAGTAACAAAGATCATAGTTTGATGTGAAAGTGGATTCATATATCTGAATAGGAGATCATCGTGTTATAAACATATGCATGCATGAATATAGCGGTGCTGTGGTTTTGCACATGTTATACCATAATGTGATAATGCATGGCGTTTGCAACTCACAGCTAAATGTCGAACAATCTAAACCATACTATATATTGAACAATCTCACATTTTATTTGAATTTGTGATAATGTGTGGCATTTGCAGCTTACAACTAAATATCGAACAATCTAAACAATAGTATATATCGAACAATCTCACATTTTATTTGAATTTGTGGCAATGTGTGGTGTTTGCAACTCACATCTAAATACTTGTAGGCATAGGCGGCGGGGCACCATACATTATGTGATAAACACATTATACATATGAGACATGGTTTAGATTATGAAAATCTAGCTAGAGCTTGAAATGTACTGTGATTTGAAATCAACATAAAGTGGATTCAAAAAATTGAGTTCGAGTTCATATAGTACAGATAGTTTATATCTAACTCAAGAGTAATCATGTGGTGTGCTGTGAAGATAATACACAAACGATGGTTTAACTTGACAATAGTGATGATTGTAGATCTTATTAAAATATAGAAACGAATTCAAATGGTTTGACTTCACAACAATCATTATTGTAGATCTTATTCAAATAGAGAAACAAATTCAAATTTAGTTCATATTGAAGCGGTAGTATATACGTTCGGAATGCACTAAAACGTTCATTTGAGTAGCAGGTTGCATGCATTATACACGTAGCGAAATATTTTAATTGAACATAGCATGAATTCAATGTTTTGAATGACATTTGTAGTGCGGATTGATTTGGTACAGTACACGGGACTAGACTCTCTTGTTTGCTGCAAATTGATTTCTTTTTGTTTTTTCATCGACAGAAGTGCGACTTGATTTGGTACAGTACACGTTGGGCTTGTCCAGAAATTTCAACTTGCACCTTGTTACCCCGATATTTAAGATATATCTTTGTCTCGTTGTGCTCCGACAAATCCCTCCATCTCAACCCGCACCTTGCTATTTCAAAATTACAACGTGCGCGAAAACTCCCACCTCCTGTGAAATCCCGACACGCGAAATGCCCATGACACCCCTGAACCGAAAGAACTGCCTAGCTCAAATTAGTGGGGGTAATTTCGTAACTTACCCCACATTTCAGACAAGCACGTCCCTAAGCCATGGTTCCCCACTCCCATCCCATCCTCCCACCCATTCGTACACCGAGGCTGCGAAAACCCGCGAAGCCCCACACCCTCCTCCGCCCGCCACCTAGCCGGAGCCTCTTCCCCGACGGTGTCGTCCACAGCAACACCTCGACGTCCCTCATCCACCGTACCGGATGAGGATCCATCGTTGATCTCGTGGTCCCGCCGGTTCAGCCACCCCGTCCTCCACCTCCAAGGAGCTCCCCCGACGTTCCCCTCGTCTTTCGCGCCACCTCCATTCCCACATCGCCGTCTTCACCTGCACCACTGGAAGAGCATCATCATCACCGTTTCCTCGGATGAAGCTGAGGCCTAATTGGCGCCACCAAAGAGGTTGTACACTAATTGCCACATTTTCTTCTTGATTCGATCTTACGATGTTGTCGACGCTCGGTCTTGAGCTGACACGGCGCAGCTCCATCCACGGTGGTGTCGCCGACCACTTCCTCCACGGCGTCGGTCCCTTGGCGGCGACGTCCACATCAGTAGGAGCTGCTACTGCTTTAGCTCTCGCTCACGCTACTGCTCTTCTCTCGCTCTCGGTCCCCTGCTTGGTCTGCTCTTGCTATTGCTCTTGCTCTTGCTCGCGCTGCTGCTCTCGCTCTTGCTCTTGCTTGCGATGCTGCTCCGATTTAGCTACACTTCAGTCGGCTGAATTGACTTTTGGGTCAGCC
>NC_041385.1:398799140-398855784 GCF_002162155.2 Triticum dicoccoides | reverse complement strand
GGGGAGTAGTTTCGGGGCGGGTGGGGCGGTGCACCGCTGGCCACGGGCGGCGGAGGTCGGCGGTTTGGTCGGTGGTGGCTGGCGGCTCAGGGGGGTGGAGGTTGAAGTTGAACTGCAGGCCCTTGATTTTGTATCCAACGGCTAGAAAATCGACTAATCAGAGATGAAAAATTCAGTCAACCGGCTCTCGCACGTGCTGCTGCTGCTGCTACTGCTTTTCTGGTACTAGCTAGTCCGTTCAGTTTCGACAGCAAAATTCAGTTTCGACAGTTAAGTTCAGTTTCGACAGTTAAATTCAGTTTCGACAGTTAAGTTCAGAGATGAGCAGCTGATGTATTTTACATCTAGCACTTTGTGGTTATGCATTTTACATCATCTATTGGAGATGCTATTAGAATTCCACTCAGGTTAACATTGTCTCTCCTGTCCTGCTTCAGCCTTGGCATCATACAACTCACCGGAGCTGCTCCAACGACGAAACCCTCCATCACAACGGAGTAGTACCCCGGGCTCCATCTCAAGATGCCTAAGATCTTCTTCCCCTCCTCCAACAACCAAGTCAGCTGGATCATCCTCACCGACCAACCCAATCACGCTGAGATTGACATGGCTTTGCCAAAGAGGTTGTACACTTCTTGCATCTCTTTTTTACTCTACATGTTATATATATTGTCCACTGAGCACACACTGTAACGTGAAATACGATTAGTTTCTCCGACTATATGACAAGCAGTGAGGTACCAGGCAACTTAGCTATCCGTGATGGACTCTCTTGAACGCCATCATTATTTATCTCTACGTGTTTGAGCTGTGCATTTGTCGATGGACCTGGGAGTTGAGCTAGTAGGGCAGTGGCCTAGGCCCAAAGTAGTAGAAGTAGGCAAGTAGCACAAAAACATTTTTTGAGTGTAGCTTTTCCTAGCTCAAGCCTGCCTACTAGAATCGCCAGTGCTTGAAAGGAAAAGTGAAGGAAAAACATAGGAATTGGGAAGTTTCCTATGGTACTACTATTCATGCATTTGGTTCAAAGGAATGGAGCAACGGAAAACTGTAGGATTTGTTCCTTTAGTGTCTCCTTGAAAGAAAAACCGTATGGATTTTAATTTCCACTTGTCCTCCTTTTCAAATTCCTATTCATGAAGCACAAGACTAAGAGATAGTAGTATAATAGCATTATAACCGTACATTTTCTTGTGGTTTGACTTAATCTCACCATGCTTCTTTGCATCCTGTGATCTTCCAATTCTTGTGAACCAAACACCCAGATTGGCAGAAATCCTGTGTTTTTAAATTCTCTATTTTGCACGTGCATTCCTATCCTATTACTGTGTATTTCATATCCCTGCGTTGTTAGAATCCTCCAATTCAAACGAGCCCTTATAGAATTACTTCTCTTACAGATAGTTGGCAAAGAAAACCTTGTGTGGTTTGTCCCGCTCCTGCTGCGCCGTCGTCCACCCAAGCTCAGCTGCTCCAATGACAGAAGGGTCCAACACAGCAGGGATCCAGCCTCTAGACTGTCTTTCACCGCCTCAGATCTTCTTCCCCGCTGCCGGCAGCCATGACAACTGCATTACCATCATCAACCGAGCAGATGACCTTGAGGAATACACGGGTCCGCAAGAGAGGTCGCACTCTTTCGTGTCAGCTTACGTTATGCATCGCTTAATATTACATGCTACTTTATCGTCCTGTTCACCGATTAAACTCTGAGTCAGCTCCAAACTAATGGTCAAACTTGAGTTTTTAAATGGTCATGGGGTACATATCGGGGCTGCAATCAATAGTATCTATCTACTATCTGGTTAATATCTGGTGTCTACTATGAGTTTCATGTTGGGTGGGAAACAAAAGTAAAGAAGCCATTATCTGTATTTTTTAACTGAAGCCATTATCTGCCTGCTATCATTGGTTTTGGGTCTATCCACAGGTTGCTACCATCACTCTGGATTTCTGCATGCACTCCTTACATAATCTCACTATGTTTCATTCCTATGCATGTCAGTTATTGTACACAATGGAACTGAACATGTAGAGCAAAAGAGATGAGCTTGCATGGCAATAAAATTTCACGCAGACGTTGCTCCATGGTAGGCGCAAAGGCAACCCCCGTCCACCCATTTCAGATTGTAATCGAGAGGAAGATATCTGTTCTGAGGGGGATTCAGAAGGAGAAGACCACGCCTATTTACCCCCTGAGGTCTTCACTCTAACTTGGCATGCTGATGTTGGTTATATCATGCATATGGTGCCTTGCATTGCTTACTTTATACATCAAATATGTCAACTATTTAGTTTACACATGCTTTGTGTGAATGCCATCTGTTTAGTTTATTCATTGTTTATGTGAATTATGCAACACCATCTTGTTTAGCCAGGCATCATATATGTGAATTTTGCAATGCCATCCTGCTTAGCCAGTCATCTTATATGTGAATTATACCAGGCCATCCTTTTTTTCTGTTACGTATTACATTTTTCAACAATGTTAGTACATTCAACTACTCTTCGTGTGCATCAGCCATTTGACATGGTGATGGAAAATTCTGGAGTGAAAACAAGGTCTTCAGAGCAAACTATGCTATCTGACGAAGCGCATATCTTGCTGGTTACGTATCACTCCTCAGAGGAGGATTCAGAGACAGATGAATAGTCCTATTTCCCCCCGAGGTGTATGCTCCGACTTGGCAGGTTTATGTTGCTCATATCATGCGTATGGTGTCTTGCATTGCTATGTCGTTTGATTAGTTTAGACATGCTTTGTGTGAATGCCACCTGTTTAGTGTCTAATTACCATATATGTGAATTATGCGTTGCCATCTTGTTGCAAGACATTATATATGTGAATTATGCAATGCTATCTTTCTGCAAAGGCATTATATATGTGAATTATGCAATGCCATGCTGTTGAGCCAATCATCATGTATGTGAATTATATCATGTTATCATTTTTTTGTATTACATGTTCCATTTGTCGACAATGTTTGTATATTCAACTACTCTTCTTGTGCATCAGCCATTTGAAGCGGTGATGGAAGTATCTGGAGTGAAAACAAGGTATTCAGAGCAGACAATGCTACCTGCTGAAGCAGACATCTTGCTGGATACAGAGAGCTCCTTAGAGGAGGATTCAGAGACTGATGACTAGTCCTATTTCCCCCCTGAGGTCTATGCTCAAACTTGGCAGGGTTATATTACCCATGTCATGCACGTTGTCTTGCATTGCTTAGTTTTTACATCATATATTGATTGCCATCTGCTTACTTGCTTACTATATAAATCATATGTTTGAATTATATCATGCCATCATGTTTACATACACAACATCTATCTGAATTATGGTATGGCAAACCATTTAATAAAGACATCATATAGTTATATCATCTCATCCTATTTAGTGTTTACAGTCATCATATTTTGAATTATGTCATTCTATCTGGGAATTATATCATGCTATCATGTTTCCATAGGCGGCATGTATGTGAATTATGGCATGCCAACCTATTTAATAAACACATTATATAGTTATATCATGTCATCCTGTTTGCATAGTCATCATATTTTGAACTATGTCTTTCCATCTTTTTTAGTTAGCCATCATAATGTGAAATTGTGTCATGCTATCTTGTTTAGTTAGCCATCATATATGTGAAATTGTGTCATGCTATCCTGTTTGGTTAGACAACATAAATGTGAATTATTTCATGCCCTCTTTTATTCCCCACTATCCATTGCACTTGTCTATCATACAATGTCTATACATTCAATTACTTTTCTTGTTTATCAGCCATTTGAATTGGAGAGGGTGATGGCAGTATCTAAGGGAGTAACAACACGGTCTTCAGAAAAGATAGTGCTACCAGTTGATGCAGATAGAACCACGGTTGTACTTGCTCAAGAACCAGCCCCACCACACATAACCCAGACTCTCACAGACTGTACCCCTACCCAGTTGGATAGAGAACCAGCTACACCCCTTCTAACCCCAACCCCAGCAGATAGTAACCCACTTCCAGTTGACACAGCACCATCTCCACCACAGAGCACCCAAAGATGAGCAGTTAGTAAGGGAACTGCAGTGCCCAAAGCACGAGTTCCACCACTCCGAATCCCAACTCAACGCTTAAAGGAGAAGAAGAATTGTTCTCAGGTCAGGTTCTGTAGCTATGGTTCATACTCCTTTGATCTTGCCTCACTGTATTTACTCAGACCAACTATTTTCAAATTTGAAGGATGGAATTGAAACTCCAATGGCGCAACAGGTATGTTTTAAACCTGTTTCTTTAACTGGTTTGCTGTTGTAACTTGATCTATGTTGATTTCAGTTTCAATTGAATAAATAGTTATGTTCTCATGTCATGCACATTACAAGTGTTGTTATTGCTCTATAGTTTCCCACACTTATATTCTGTCTATTCTACTTTGTCTTGAACAAATATTATTTGAACTGTGTCTCTATCTTGATTTGGCAACAAAAATTAGAATGATATAGACCATAAAGTGACCATGGTACATAGATATATGTTTGTTTCATGCTGTTATCCTGTGCACTTTACTACCGAACTGATTTACCAAAGTGAGTTTCATATACAACATGGTAAACTTGTGATGTGTCTGCTTGTTTCTCTTTTAGAATGCGGACAAAATATTGGAGAACAGTACCCCGTTATGCAATGGTAAAGGAAGTAATGCAGATAAGGTTCAAGACAGTGAGAAATCCCTGTTGATCTCCAAGAAAGCTGATAAAAACTACCTTGACGACGGTGGGAGAACCCAAAAGTCCTGTCTTGATGTAGTGTTCGAGTTACTGACCACTACTGCTGGCACAAGTTCTTTGAACTCGCTACCTGAATCAATTCATCTTCTTGAGTCTCAACTTCAAGTTGAAAGACATCGGCCAAATGTGCTGCGACAGGAAGCTGAAGGACTGAGGAAGTCCCTGCAGAATTCAGATGCATACTTTCTGGTGCAACAACAAGCGCTGGAGGATTTAAGTGCCAAACAAGATAAAGTTAATAAGCTTGCTAAGAATCTTGCCAGCATTATGGGTACCCAGGATATTGTTTCTTGAGATCTTCTAAAGTGGTTTCAGTTCTGGACTTGTTTTGCTGCGGCGTTTATTTGCACTGGTCGCCAACTTTGACAACCAGTGTATATGATATGCTGCTTTGTTCCCTATATTTGCACTAGTGGCGAACTTTGATGCCCAGTGGATGTAATATGTGCAATAGCCGTGATAGCCTAGCGCAAGTTGCTTGATTATTTATTTCCTTGTTGTCCTGTTTATTTGTTTGCTTGTAGTCAGTGCTGTTCTTTTTCCGCGGTTTGCTAGTGGCCGCAATAACCTATTTTTTTAAAACTAGGCCACAATAACCATGAGCTACATATTTACTATAGTTACCATAGGCCTCCTACGGGCCGTAGAAACAATGGGCCTTCTTAGGGCCTTAGAAAGAATGGGCCTTGTACGGGCCGTAGCATCAATGGGCCTTGTACGGGCCATAGCATCAATGGGCCTTCTACGTGCCGTATGATCGATAGGCCAAACATGGGCCAATAACAGACCGCATTATGCACCGTAAACGAGCTAGATTTGGAATCGTCCGTTCATGGACCGACAATAACAGGCCATCGTTAATCGGCCGTATTTGATGACGTTATGGAAATGGCCCAACGGAGTAACTGGCAGCAAACGGGTCGATTGTAACCGCGAGCTGAATTTGGCCCACAGGCAGAAAAGGCCAATGACGGGCCGTAAGTAACCAAATGCTGGAAATGAGCACAAGAATAAATGGGCTCTGAGAAGGCTGAAAGATAACATGGGCTAGAAACGGCCCAATGGAATAATGGGCCGTTAATGGGTATAAAGGGGTACACTGTTCATTGTGGGCCAGATTCACCACGGGCCATTAATGGGCCAAGCGTTACAAAGGGTCTCGTATGGGCCGAAAGACATCATGGGCCATACATGGGCCGGAAGTTACAATGGGCTGGAATCATATTGGAAGGCCCAGATGAAGCTACTGGGCTTAATTCGCATAGGCCGTAACGAGCCATGAGTTAGCGGGCCGTAAATGGGCTATATACGAACAAGCCGTTAACAGGCTTTTTGTGGGCCGGCCCGTTACCTTTTGACCAAATCAAACGGGCCGGCCTTTTCACCAGAATGGGCCTCTGTTGGGCCGTGCCACGTGTCGACGTATCATAGGCGCCTCGTGTCCAATGAATGGATGACATCTGTCCCAACGGTGAGCCAACACGTGTTTCCTCCGGACAATGAGAATTTTACATGTGGAAAATCCTCATTGGTCCATGTTGTTAGCGGGTTATCGGATCCAAAACTGGACCCGATAGCTTAACGGTGTTCCGTTACGGTGGATGCCACGTGTCGGTCACCCTTGACGACAGCACTTCCATGACACGCGATTTATCATCATGGAGGTGGACACTTCCGTGATGATAATTTTGGTAATGTCATGGAACACTTCTACGACAACACATGTATGAATATCTTGATTCTGTCATAAATTTGTCATGGATGTACAGCATGACAGAAAATGTGACCTACTATGACAAACACGTATCATCACGGAAGTGTCTTTTTTTGTAGTGACTCTGACTCCCTCATGGTGAGGGGTGATTGACGTCCACATTCGTAACGCGACCGGCGGTATACAAGTGTGAGCATGGGAGATGAAGCAACAATGGCCTCCCACAAGAGCAATCACACCGTGTTAACGAGACCTTGAAAGCCCGACCTCCATGTTGGCGGCCATCGTTTGTGGTTCCTCCTGGCTCTTTCACTTCGTACTTATACTCTTCATTGTCATATAGTAAAGCTTCTTATGAGTCCGCCTTCTATGATTGAAATTCCAACCATTCATCAACCTTAGGTGGGAACTTGTACTTGTACTTGCACTTTTTCTCACCCGCCATCTGTGCATCCGTTTCCATAGAGTACTTTAGAAAGTACGCATTCATCTTGTCAAATGTGTATTGAACTATTGTTGTCATCGGTAATCCACATGCACTAATGAGCACCTTATTGAAGCTTTCACTGGAATCACTCAATAGTATATATTTTTGTGCAGTTCAAATGTATGGTTGAAATCACTCTTGATTACCAGTGCTAAGATTATATCGAAAGATTATCAAGAACTTCTAGCAGGGTTAAAGCACTGGCTGGGATACACTACAAGATTTCCTCCCTGCTCCACCACATGATTCACCTCCACAGACACACATACACACGTACATGATTCAGTAGAGGGTGCTACTAAAGATTTGTTTAACTCCGACATGAAAATTAGGCAACAATAAATTAGTGCTACTTAAGTACT
This sequence comes from Triticum dicoccoides, assembly GCF_002162155.2. Lineage (NCBI taxonomy): Eukaryota > Viridiplantae > Streptophyta > Magnoliopsida > Poales > Poaceae > Triticum > Triticum dicoccoides. The sequence continues at coordinate 398,848,444 of NC_041385.1, read as the reverse complement.
CCTAATTAATTAAGCGACCTTGCAGGAGAGACAACAGAAGTGGAAGGGCTCCCTGGAGGATCGTCTCACATGTAAGGTAGACGTTGTCGGAGCCCTTGAATGGCCTCGACTGAGGCCTCAGCTTCAGCAAGATCACCTTGGCATTGTTGATCATGTAGAGCTAGGTCACAGATGCATCCAGAATCCAGTTGATTAGTATGACGTGTCGTCAACCCAAGTACTAGTCTGCTGCATTTCTCTATCTATCTCTACTGTACTCTTATCCAAGGTAGTCAGAGTCGGGATTCGGTGTCGGGTCGATTTTCCTCAGACAGAATCGAGTCATGGAATCGAGGATTCTACTAGATTTACTCAAATAAGATATTTTGTATGCACATAAGAAATTTATATGGGTTCTATAGAGTTTTGACACTAAATAAGGAGGAGAGAATGTACACATCAATGCTAGTTGTATTCCACTTATTTTTATGGCTGACCTACCATCTAGCTCGCATATATGGAACATACATGAGAGGGAAATATATAGAACATTATATTTAAACCTTTAATGCACGAAATTTACTTAGGTTCTTTTTAGAGTGCATGAATAGTAGATCACTCGTCTATCTAACCTACAGTGCTAAACCTTGAAGGGTCTTGCTCTCCTTCTCCGATCAATCTTGAAGCAACCTCCTTTTCACACCAATTCCATATGTCGACAAGCTTGATCCTCAAATTCAATCTAGGGTTTCTGTCGTGGATTTGTCACAGCAGATGTCCTTGTGAAAGGACTTAGTCGTGGAGCCATCTCTACGGGTTAACTTGAAGGGGTTAAAGCAGACACAAAGACACAAGGGTTTATACTAGTTCGGCCCCTTCGATGAAGGTAAAAGCCTACGTCTAGTTGTGATGGAATTGATGTGGTTTCGATGGCTAGGGAGCAAACAAGCTTCACCTAGGCTCGATTTGTTGTTGTCTGTCCTTGAACCGCCGCCGGGTCGTCCCCTTATATACATGGGTGACGCCCGTCGGTCCACAGAGTCCCACACCGGTTCATACTCGTATCCCGGTTGGTCTCTCTCTATTCCTAACTTACAATGCAAGTTTACATATCAAGCCGGTTTACGGCTACAAGTTCTAAACCGACTACAAGCCTTGGGCCTTCATCTGCTTAATCACCTTTATACTACTAATGAAGTTAACCCGGCCCAGGTAGGCCGGTTCACACCTAGTACTAATATCCCCAACATTAGGCCCCAGATTGATTTGAACTGGTTCATGTCAATCCTTCACAAAAATCTTTGTCTTCAACATCTTCTGGTAATTGGTAAACCGCCATGTCGTCATCATCTCTGGTTGCTGTAGACCAGCATGACATCATCACAAAGTTTAACATTTATGACGCCTTCTTTCATTGATAGATCTGCGATACCCAAGGCAGCAGCTCCACTTCCGAATTTTGTGGCTCCTGGATTCGCGCGCCTGACACACGTCCTTTGCCTTATAAATAGGACCGAAGGGTCATTTCCTTTTCTCCCCTTCGTCTCTTTCTCCTTGTCTTCCTCGTGTCGCCAGCCTCGGAGCTCCGCCGCCGCCATTGACCTCTGCATCGTCTTGGGCCGCTGCATCAACCTGAACGCTCCAGAGCACTGCGGTAGCTTTCCACGTCTTCCTCGATTCTGGTAAGCCTTCTGCTCTTCTTAACATAGATCTGTTCTAGGGTTTCGTGTTCTTGCCGTGTTCCTCACTTGTTCATGCTCGTACCCAGACTCCTGGATAGATCTGTGAAACCCTGCTCTGATTAGCAGTAGCCTTTTAGCATCCACCTGTAGTTTCACGCTCAAGTCCATAGATCTCATCTACATACCTGCCCATTGATTCACTTCCGTTCTGCTTTAATCTTTTGAATATTTTCTGTTTTTCTGAACTTGCTTCAGATCCATTACTACAATAGGACCTTGTGAAACCTATTTCTGCATACTTAGCCATCCGCAACCTCAATTGCTTTCAATGTTTAGATCCGGCGGTTTAACTTAATATAGGAAAAATTATTAAACCGGTATATACCATTAGTCCCCTTGTTGAACCGCCAGACTTCTTCAGTCTTATTATGCTACCTCATAGAAATCCGGTTTAAGTGTACTGCCTCCGGTTTAACATTGTTCATACCAGCGCATTCTTGAACCGGAATCACTTATTTCTTGTAGATCTCATCATGGCCAAACAAGTATATGAGTGCAACTGGGTTCCTTCTCTCGTCACAGAAACTCGGTTGGATAATTTAGTCTCGATTGGCGCTTTAGACAGCAAAGAGACTATCCACTGGAGGGTTCCTGGTGATGAATGTCCTCCCACACCTCAAGAGGGAGAGGTTGTGATCTTTGCGGATCACTTAGCCCGGGGCTTCAAACCGCCCGGCTCTAAATTTTACCGGGATGTGTTAGCCAATTTTCAACTCCGCCCGCAAGATACTGGCCCCAATTCTGTTACCAACTTATGTCACTTCCAAGTGCTCTGTGAGGTATACCTTCAAGAGACACCCACAGTTGAATTGTTCAGAGACTGCTTCCACTTAAACCGCCGCACAGAATTCACTGATGGTCCCAATACCGAATTGGGCGGTATGGCAATTCAGAAAAGGAAAGAAATCACTTATCCCCATGCCATACTACACAGTCACCCCAAGGAGTGGAATGCAACATGGTTTTACTGCAAAGATACTTCCCCTGATGATGAAAATCCTTTGCCTGGCTTTCGTCCGGAGCGGCTCAGCAATACACACCCCTTCCCACAAAGGTTAAGTGCCAAGGAGAGGAGTAAATACGCTCCACAATTATCCAAGCTCCGAGCCTTCATGGCCAACGGTTTAACAGGAGTAGATCTCGCACGCTGTTGGATATCATGGAGCATACTGCCTCTCAGCCGGCGCTCCGGTTTAATGTGCGAATATACTGGTAGCGTTGATGACCCACTCCGACACACCAACATCCAGCTCTCCGATGATGAAGTCACAGAGGTTGTGAAGAAAATGCTGAACGAACCGGAGCACCTCTGCGCTCAAACCGGCCTACTCCCTTTCTGTGCTATCAACAAACCGCCAGCTGTAAGATTTTGATTGTACTTTTTACTGAACCTGTTATTGCTATCTCTGTCTGACATCAATTGCTGCTTAACCAGGGTGATAATCCATTTTGGAGCAAGAAGCTTCCACAAGACAAACCGGAGAAAGCAGAACGGTCAACCCGGCTAAAGACCAAGGTCATCAAGAAGCCTGCTAAAAAGAGGAAAACCACTGCTTCATCTGATCCGGCTGTTGATGATGATGTGGGTAACTTGGACCTGGAGGAAGAACTCGATTCACTAGGCTTACTTTTTACACTCCTTATTGATGATGATACTTGTCAGGACGATGCTGAAGCCAGTAATGCTGATGTCACTGAGGTAACTATTCTCTCTTCCGATTCAGATCCTTTGCCTTTGCCAAAATTTCGCCAGGCAAACCGGAAAGTTAGATTTTCTCATCCTCTTGCTTACTTGGATCCCAAATTTCTTATGAAGTCTCAGCAACATGAAGCTCGCAGCACAACCCGCATAGCGGCCAGGTAGTTACCTCCGCCGGTTTACCAAACAATCCGGTTCGAAAACGCCGTTCCGAGGTCTCCGACCGTTTTATTAATTTATATCCTAAAGCGGGTTTCATCCGTCAACCTCTTAATCCGTTCGACTCCGATTATCAGGTTACTTCCCATTCTTCCTCTGGTGAATCGTCGGCCACTCAGCTTCCACCACTGAAAACGGTTCTTGGGTAAGCTAGACTGAACATATGCTTCTGGTATACCACGTTATAACTTATGCTGTTCCTTGATTCTTTGTTTCTTTTTCAGGGCTAAACCTAAACCAAGCAAGAAAGCCTGCCTGGATAAAGCGGCCAAGGAAGATGTCGCCCCTGAACAAGATAAAGCACCAGATGTTGAAACGTTCGTTTGTGAGGATATTCCCAATGATCCTCCCTTGCAAGATGATGCTATTCCTGAGAAAAGGCCTATCAATACCTCAGTCCCTGTTGACCAGCCTGCCAGCTCCGTCCGGATTGATAGATCCCGCAGTCCTTCAAAGCCTGCCGATAAACCGACCGCGCCAACGCAAACCGACGAGTCCAAGGATGATGACATTGTAATTACCGGCGTAGGTCGCTTTGAACCAGGGAATCCTGTCGCTTTGGCCAAGCATACTGTGAAAGAAAATTTTTCTGCCATGAACCAAGGCAAATGGGATGTTGATCTGGAAACATATGCTGCTCTGAGTGCCCAAGATCTTCATTCTGGTTACTTGAACCGGCTATATACTAGTCGTGACTGTGAAGCTGGCCTAATAAAGATGATGAGAGATAAATTTGAGGTAACTTCCTTGTGTTTCTTCTTTCTTTAATTACTGCCACTGTATTAATCCTCCTATCCCCCAAGGGCCGGTTTGTAACCTTCTTCAAGCCGGGACTTGAATATAGTCCTCAATACTTTGAAATCCATCAATGTAGCCCCCAAGGGCCGGTTCAACTTAGTATAGTTAAACCGGGACTCCAATAAAGATTCTAACATCAGAACATAACTTGAGCAAATAGCCATTAGCCCCCAAGTGCCAAGTTGAATACCTGTATTGAGCTTGGGACTTTGCGATTTAGTAATAGATGAAAATTGAAGGTGCATTAGCCCCCAAGTATCAAGCATATAACTTTTTATGTGGTTGGTACTTCAAATTCTCGTACTGTTTGTTTAAAGCCAAGCACTGTCTTTATGCAGGCTGAAGTGAGGATCAAAGAGGACCGGATTACTGATCTGCAGGAAACTTTGAAAACCCAACAAGCCAAAACCAACAAAACCAGGGAGGAATTAACCAACACTTTGAGCATCACAGAACAGCTGAAGGAGGACTTCAAGAAGGAGCGGGCTGACTGGGCCACTGAAAAGGCCGCTTTAATAAAAAGAGCTGAAAACACTGAAGCTGCCCTTAAACCGGTGGTAGATGAGCTGACCACCGTAAAGCGGCAAGTACATTCCATGACCGCTGCTATCTTCAGTAAGCTGCTTTTTGTTTCTTTGACAATTTGGGCCTTCTTATAATAGATCCGGTTTGTGATCTTTTTATTGTTGCAGGTACACGCATTGGTCACTTAGGGTCAGATGTTCAAAAAAAGTTGAAGGCTGCCTACACTTTAATTGAACAGCTGTATACCGGAGCGCAGCGGATCATCACCACTGCATCTCATAACAATCCGGCACCCACTTTAATCCAAGACACTCTTAATAGGTTGTCAATGCTTCCTGCTCGGATTGAAGAACTGAAAAAATCTGCTGCTCGAACCGAAGCCATTAACGCCTTAATCCGGGCAAATGCATGGGTGCCGGATTTCGATCCTATTGAAGCAGCTCAAGGCTATCCCAGCTTGAAGGAAGATGGCTCAGAGTTCAATGAAGATGATTTGAGGGCGATAAACCGTGCAGTACGCCCTCTGGCTTGTCAATTAGCTGAAGAGGCCGATTTGTTGTGTTATCAAGCTCAGTACAATGATCAGAACAAACGAGTGGCTGCACCAATTCCTGAAGCGGAGAATCTGGTTCCTCCAATCCGTAAGCATACTTACGCTCCTGATATTGAACCGTCTTCTCTGATCCATGAAGAGGCTGTCTTTCAAGCTTTAATGGGAATCGACTGGACCACTGTTGATTTCCAGCCAATGGATAGAGATGAGGAAGCTGAAGCGGCGCGGGACAACCCACAACCATCAGACCGGTTTGATGAGCAGGCTTGAACCGGAAGCCGGTTTAAACAACTGCCCTATTATGATTCGTCAAAATAACAATGATCTTATTTGGGCACCGCGTTGCCTTGTAATAGAATAGCCAATACTTCTACTTTAAATATGCCTTCGTGCATACGTACTGATGCTTTTGCTTGAAATCCTCAATTTATATTTCCTGCAATCAGAAAATCTTGAGCTGCGGTGGCGGTTATACCGCCAACCGGTTTATAACCTTGATATATATATATATATATATATATATATATATATATCAATGTATTTAAAACATATAATCAAATATGCGATACAAAATACCTGCCATCGCTGGGCATAAAGTTGGCTTAGCCAGGCTTGAAACGGAGGTTTTATAAACCATTACCATCAAAGGGGAGAAAACAACTCCCGTGTTTTTAAAATGCTGGCTTACCATGTAAACCGTGCTGGGTCATTATAAGCCCCCCTGCTACTCCATGATTTTAACAGGAAAGTTAAACCGGGCATATTTCTCCGGATTAAAAATGAACCGATTTCCGTCAGCTGAACCGGTAAAAAAGTGTTGTTGGTTTAAAGGAAACACAACAAAAATTAAAGAATAGTCATAAAACAAATATGGAAGCAAAGGCAATGATAAAAACCGTTTGGAAAAACATGCTTTACTGAGCTGATCAGATGGTGTTACCATGGTCGGACAGGACCAAGCCCCCAATAGGAGTGACAATGGTTCAAGTCAGCCAGGTCCCCAAATGAAATCGTGGCATTTATGCCGATCAAAAGGCGTGGCAATGGTTCGGGTTCGACCAAGCCCCCAAGTGATTCTGTGGCCTTAGGACGATCAAGAGACGTGACTGGTTCAGACTTGACCATGTCCCCAAGTGATCTGGTGGCTTTCGCCTATCAAAAGGTGTCGCATTGGTTCAGACACGACCAAGGCCCCAAGTGATATCACAAAGCTTTTTTGAAAAGCAAATTTCAAGGGGTAAACCGGAGGCCGCTTTAAAACAGAACCACTCCATGTAACCACACATGATATGAAAGGACAGAGACCCCGCTTTAGCTGAGGCTCCGGTTTTATTATATCAATGATAATATATACACTACCATAATATGTACATAGATAGAGCCGATGGCTCAAGTGTAGTAAGGCCGAAGATGAGCTATATTCCACGGCCTGTTGGTCTCCTCCTCTGATGTGCGTGAGTCTTTATGCTCTCGAATATCAATCAGGTAATACGACCCGTTGTGCAGATTCTTGCTGACCACGAAAGGTCCCCTCCCAAGGTGGGGATAACTTGTGCATATCCGTCTGATCTTGGATGAGCCGAAGCACCAAATCTCCTTCTTGAAAAGTTCCGGTTCTGACCCGGCGACTGTGATAGCGACGAAGATCTTGTTGATAAATCACCGAGCGGGCAGCTGCTATGTCACGCTCCTCATCTAATAGGTCCAAAGCATCTTGCCATGCTGTCTCATTGTCCACTTCAACATAAGCCGCCACACGAGGCGAATCGTGCCGGATATCACTAGGGAGAGCCGCCTCTGCTCCGTAGACCATAAAAAACGGTGTGTATCCTGTAGATCGGTTGGGCGTAGTGTTGATACTCCATAGCACAGATGGTAGCTCTTCAACCCAACATCCCGGTGTTCTTTGCAATGGAACCATAAGCCGGGGTTTGATGCCTCGCAAGATCTCTTGATTAGCTCGTTCTGCTTGCCCATTGGACTGGGGGTGAGCCACTGATGATACGTCAAGTCTTATGTGCTCACGTTCACAGAATTCCTTCATAGCACCCTTGGATAAATTGGTACCATTGTCAGTAATGATACTGTGTGGAAAGCCAAACCGGAAAATCACCTTTTTAATGAACTGCATCGCTGTAGCTGCATCACACTTGCTGACAGGCTCCGCTTTAACCCACTTGGTAAACTTGTCAACTGCCACCAAAAGGTGGGTTTTCTTATCCTTGGATCTTTTAAAAGGTCCGACCATATCCAGCCCCCATGTTGCAAACGGCCAAGTAATTAGAATCATCCTCAATTCTTGAGCCGGCATATGAGCACGCCTTGAAAATTTCTGACAGCCATCACACCGTTTAACCAAGTCCTCCGCATCAGCATGAGCTGTCAACCAGTAAAACCCGTGACGAAACGCCTTAGCCACCAGAGACTTTGAACCGGCGTGGTGACCACAATCCCCTTCATGGATTTCGCGTAAAATTTCACAACCTTCCTCAGGAGAGACACAACGTTGAAACGCCCCTGATACACTGCAATGATGCAATTCGCCATTGATAATTGTCATAGATTTGGATCGCCGAACTATCTGCCTGGATAGAGTCTCATCCTCTGGCAACTCTCCCCGTTTCATGTACACAAGATAAGGAACTGTCCAATCCGGTATAATATGCAGGGCTGCCACCAATTGAGCCTCCGGATCAGGAATAGCCAAATCCGCTTCACCCGGGAGCTTGACTGACGGGTTGTGCAACACATCGAGAAAGACATTAGGCGGGACCGGTTTACGCTGAGAGCCCAACCGGCTTAAAGCGTCCGCCGCTTCATTTTTTCAACGATCCACGTGCTCCACCTGATAACCCTTGAAGTGACCCGCAACAATATCCACCTCACGACGATATGCAACCATAAGCGGGTCCTTAGAATCCCAAGTGCCAGATACCTGTTGAGCCACGAGGTCCGAGTCACCGAAGCACTTAACCCGACTTAGATTCATCTCTTTAGCCATCCGGAGACCATGGAGCAAAGCTTCAAACTCAGCTGCATTATTAGTACAAGGGAACATTAAGCGGAGAACATAAGAAAACTTATCACCCCGTGGGGAAGTTAATACGACTCCAGCCCCCGAGCCTTCCAATTGCCTGGATCCATCAAAATGGATAGTCCAATATGTGTGATCCGGCTTTTCCTCTAGTGCTTGCAACTCCATCCAATCATTGATGAAATCAACAAGTGCTTGAGACTTCACCGCCGTCCGAGGCACGTACTTCAATCCGTGCGGCCCAAGTTCTATGGCCCACTTGGCAATCCGGCCAGTCGCCTCCCGGTTCTGTATGATATCGCCCAAGGGAGCTGAACTGACCACTGTGATGGGGTGCCCTTGGAAATACTGCTTCAACTTCCGGCTTGCCATGAAAACTCCATATACCAGCTTCTGCCAATGCGGATACCTTTGCTTGGATTCAATAAGCACCTCGCTGATATAGTAAACCGGCCGCTGAACCAGATACTCCTTGCCTGCCTCCTTGCGTCCTACCACAATAGCCACGCTAACTGCACGAGCATTGGCCGCTACGTATAACAATAATGGCTCCTTGTCGACCGAAGCTGCAAGAACGGGCGGATTGGCTAATTGCCGCTTCAAGTCCTCCAACGCTTCATCAGCAGCTGGACTCCAGATGAATTGATCTGTCTTTCTCAACATCTGGTATAAAGGGATGGCCTTCTCTCCGAGGCGGCTGATAAACCGGCTCAGTGCGGCGATCCGACCCGCCAAACGCTAAACATCGTTGATACACTTCGGTTTAGCCAGGGAGGTGATAGCCGTAATCTTCTCCGGATTAGCCTCAATTCCTCTGTTGGACACAAGAAAACCCAGTAACTTGCCTGCCGGAACACCAAAGAAACATTTGGCAGGGTTAAGCATCATCTTATAAACCCGCAAGTTGTCAAAGGTTTCCTTCAAATCATCAACCAGCGTCTCCTTCTGCGTTGACTTGACTACAATATCATCCACATAGGCGTGCACATTGCGGCCGATCTGTTTATGCAGGCAATTCTGTACACACCGTTGATAAGTGGCTTGGGCGCTCTTGAGCCCAAAAGGCATAGATACATAGCAGAAGGCTCCAAAGGGAGTAATAAACGCTGTCTTCTCCTGGTCCTTAACTGCCATTTTGATCTGATGATACCCAGAATACGCATCCAAAAAACTCAAACGCTCACAACCCGCCGTGGCGTCAATAATCTGGTCAATGCGAGGGAGGGCAAAAGGATCCGCTGGACAAGCCTTGTTAAGATCCGTGTAATCCACACACATACGCCAAGTGCCATTTTTCTTAAGTACCAGCACCGGATTAGCGAGCCATTCTGGATGGAACACTTCAATGATAAAACCAGCTGCTAAGAGCCTGGCCACTTCTTCTCCAATAGCTTTGCGCCTTTCTTCGTTAAACCGGCGGAGAAACTGTTTTACCGGTTTATACTTGGGATCAACATTAAGAGTGTGCTCAGCGAGTTCCCTCGGTACACCTGGCATGTCAGAAGGCTTCCATGCAAAAATGTCCTGATTCTCACGGATGAACTCGATGAGCGCGCTTTCCTATTTAGGGTCTAAGTTGGCACTGACAGTGAACTGCTTGGACGAATCGCCGAGCACGAAGTCAACAAGTTTGGTTTCAGCCGCCGATTTGAACTTCAGATCTGAATCATGCTCCATAGTCGGCCTCTTCAAAGGGGTCATGTCCGCCGGATCAACATTGTTCCTATAATATTTTAACTCCTCCGTGGCACAAACCGACTCTGCATAGGCCGCATCACCTTCCTCACATTCCAAAGCAATCTTGCGGCTCCCATGAACCGTTATTGTCCCTTTGTGACCCGGCATCTTGAGCTGCAAATAGTGAAACAAGGCCGTGCCATGAATTTGGCATAAGCCAGCCGCCCAAACAAGGCGTGATACGGGCTCCGGATCTTCACCACCTCAAAGGTTAGTGTCTCGGATCGGGAATCATGCTCGTCCCCAAAAGCCACCTCCAGGGCTATCTTACCAACAGGATATGCTGATTTGCCAGGCACCACACCATGGAACAGCATATTAGACGGTTTGAGATTTTTGTCTGTGAGCCCCATGAGGCGGAATGTCTCATAGTACAGGATGTTAATACTGCTCCCTCCATCCATGAGCACCTTGGTGAATTTATAACCTCCCACCTGAGGGTCTACCACTAATGCCAACTGGCCCGGATTGTCCACCCGTGGTGGGTGATCCTCCCTACTCCACACGATAGGCTGTTCCGACCAACGTAAGTAACGTGGTACGGCCGGTTCAACAGAGTTCACCGCTCGCTTGTGGAGTTTCCGATCGCGCTTATCCAAGCTAGTTGTGAAAACGTGATACTGCCCATTGTTCAACTGTTTTGGATGGCTCTGATAATCCGACTGCTGCTGCTGCTGCTGTTGGTTGTAACCCCCTTGACTGCTCTGATTATTCTGGTTGTTATGACCGCCCTGATTAAAACCTGAACCGGAAGCTCCATCGTGGCTCGGCCCATGGAAACCGGATCCTGAGCCACCATCTGACCCATGGTTATATCGGAAGGCATTAGAGTTTTTAAACTCCTGCATAATGTAACAATCCTTCCAAAGGTGGTTCGCTGGCGCTTCCTTCGTCCCGTGTTTTGGACAAGGCTGATTCAACAAATAGTTTAAGCGATCCGGGTTAGGATTCGGAGCTCCACTACGATTCGCCGCTTTACCTCTGCGCCGCTGACCCTTGTCCTGCGCATTAGTGTTAGCCACAAAGTCCATGCTACCATCCGCTTTACGCTTGCCTCCGTTCCCATGGCCCGCCGGTTTGTATTGATGCCCCTTAGAGTTGCTATTCTTTTTTCCCTTCCCTGCTTCATCATCGTCAGTCTCGGGATCCTTGGTACTATCAGAATCAGCATACTTCACTAAAGCGGCCATGAGAGTTCCCATGTCATTACAGAACCGCTTCATACGCCCCAACTTCAACTTTAGAGGCTTAAACCGGCAGTTGCCCTCCAGGGTTAAGATCGCAGAGTCAGCATTGATCCTGTCAGACGAGTGCAAGACTTCAGAAACGCGGCGTACCCAATGGGTTATTGACTCTCCGTCTTCCTGAACACAAGCCGCCAAGTCTACTATGGACTTAGGCTGCTTACACGTATCTTTGAAATTCTGGATAAACCGGGTCCGCAACTGGGCCCATGAACTGATAGAATTAGGCGGCAGGCTCTTTAACCAAGTACGGGCTGTGCCTTCAAGCATCATGGTGAAGTACTTTGCACACGCGGTCTCATCCACATCCAGCATCTCCATTGCCATCTCATAACTCTCTACCCACGCTTCTGGAGATAAATCAGCGGTGTAATTTGGCACCTTGCACGGGCCCTTGAAGTCCTTGGGCAGGCGTACATTGCGTAAAGCAGGGACTAAACAGGGCACTCCCAAGATAGATGCGACCCCTGGCCCGGCAGAGGTGGTAGGACGAACCGGTGTAAGCTGATCCGCCTCGTTCCGTGCTGCTAACTCGGCCTCCCTTTGTGCCCGAGCCCGGTCCACTACGTCCTGAGCATCGTGAACACCACCGGCCGGGTTATTGCCACGGGCCGCTTCACGGCCCCGCGCATTGCTTGATATGGCTGGTTCATCCAGGTACCTACTATAGCTCCGGCTTGGACGAGGTGTGGAATGAATCCGATCGCGGCTGTATGAATATGCCTCCTGTTGAATCAAAGCGGTCCGAAGAAGTTCCTTAACCTGGCGCGTCTCTATTGCTTGTGGAGAGTCTCCTTCGACCGGGATAGCTTCTAATCGCGCAGCAGCTGCGACAAGATTGTCCATAGGATTAGAATAATGACCCGGAGGTGTCTGGACTGGCGGAGGAATCACAATGTTCTGCCGAGGAGGTTCCATCAGGCGGGGTTGGACCGTCGCTCCTGGCCCTGGTGCCTCAACCCGGTTTACCTCCAGGTGCACCGGCGGATTATTGGTTCTAGCTCCCGGAGTGTGAAAGAGATTTCGAGGGTCGAAACCTAACGACAGGCGTGATTTGTGCTTCCGCTTCAAGACCTCCTGTGATGCGTTCTGGTCGAGCATGAGCTTATAGGCCTGGGCGTCCAAAGCGGCCCGCTCTGCAGCCATCCTGTCCTTCTCTGCTGCCAGGTCGGCTTTGGCCTGTACGATCTGCTCTCTCACCTTTGCAATCTCCGCATCATGGGCCTCCTGGTCCGCCGGATTGGCCTCTGCCATAAGTACCGCTAGTGCGTCAAACAGGTCAGACAAAACTTGAACCGGTGGGGGCACAAGGCCTCCTGCCCTTGCTGCCGCTACTGCTGCTGATCCGGAGAGCATTGCTGCTGCGGTCGAAGAGTGATTCGCCGCCTGCGTGCCGGCCATGAATATTCCAACCCGGTTGATCTGATCTGGGGGGGGATCCGGAACACTATCGCCATCGGAACAGCCCCTAATCTGGTCGTCTTGCAACTGGTACAATGATTCGGTCTCTCCGGTTGAGGACTCGTCGCCGGAATAGACGACGATCTCGCTATTGTATTCTGACTCGTCCTCATGCTCTCCTCCGTGGATGACTCCCACGAAGGCACGCCTCACGGCCGGTTTAACCTGGGTAGATCTCGCACGCTGAGCCGTCTCGACGAGGTCGGTGCGGATGTCCGGCTCAGGCCCAGGCTCACCAATCTTGCCGATAAAAACGTGTATGCCACCAAAGGGGACCCGGTACCCGTACTCGATCGAGCCGGCTTCGGGACCCCATCCTGCATCGTCGATGTAGAGCTTGCCGCGACGACTCTTGGTCATCCGGCCCACAGCATATCCTTCGAGTCCTTTGAGCTTGCCCTCCAAGGTCATCAAACCGTCGTGCGATAGCCCCATGGTGGGCGCCAACTGTCGTGGATTTGTCACGGCAAATGTCCTTGTGAAAGGACTTAGTCGTGGAGCCATCGCTACGGGTTAACTTGAAGGGGTTAAAGCAGACACAAAGACACAAGGGTTTATACTAGTTCGGCCCCTTCAATGAAGGTAAAAGCCTACGTCTAGTTGTGATGGAATTGATGTGGTTTCGATGGCTAGGGAGCAAACAAGCTTCGCCTAGGCTCGAGTTGTTGTTGTCTGTCCTTGAACCGCCGCCGGGTCGTCCCCTTATATACACGGGTGACGCCCGTCGGTCCACAGAGTCCCACACCGGTTCATACTCGTATCCCGGTTGGTCTCTCTCTATTCCTAACTTACAATGCAAGTTTACATATCAAGCCGGTTTACGGCTATAGGTTCTAAACCGACTACAGGCCTTGGGCCTTCATCTGCTTAATCACCTTTATACTACTAATGAAGTTAACCCGGCCCAGGTAGGCCGGTTCACACCAAGTAGTAATATTCCCAACAGTTTCTGAGAGCTAGATCAAAGGTGTCAGCGGCTGGGCATTTGATATTGGGAGGGGAATAAAGGTCCATGAGGTATATGAAAAGGGCTTTGGATGATGGCATACTATTCTGCTACAAATAAACAAATGGCTTAGATAAATTAGTAGAATCGGACATAGTCCATAGCATAGTCGGGATTGCACAATTTTGTACAGGATTCTATGATTTAGATTGCGACTCAACATGGATTCTACCTGACCCAGATTCATAGTGGGATTTGGATCGACATGCTTCGGTAGGGTCGTGAAGTCGTAGGATTCTAGCAGTCGGGTCGGGATTCTGACTACCTTGCTCTTATCTACTCTACTGTTATAAAAAATAGAGTTGGTCATGGTGGTGTGCCTTCCATCCTGCAATATAGTCCGTACGATTTATATCTGACAGATAGGAAGGAAACTATGGAAATTTTGCAAAAGGTACCCACAACCCTCTCCACATTTGCAAATAAGGCCTTCCCTCGTTCATCCTTTTCTCTCACAAGATAAACTACTCATACAAATGCATCTTGATGTTATGTGCAACGCATGGACATCTTGCTAGTCTTCCAAGTAAATTAAGACTAGTAGGAACACAACAATACAATACCACTAGCAAGATGTCAGGATAACATAGGACGGTACCATCGTGTGATCTCCATTTCCTCTTTATTCTTCTTCTTCCTCCTCTTCATGCTCTGTTTCTCTTTCTCCTCACTAGTTGGTGAAACCAAGTACATGATTGGCCTTCTATTCCAGAATTGGTTTTGTCAGTGAGGGAGTACAAGTGTACTAGTAAACAATAGCATTATTTTCTCATGGCAGTCGCAAAATAGAGATGAACACATGCATTAAATATCATTCTTACCTAAAGGAAGGTTATGGTGCCAATATGGATGATGAGGATTGGAACACAGATCTCCCTTTGTGAAGTTCCACCAAAATGAACCAACTGTTCCATTCCGACATTCCAGTTAAGCAACACAAAAGTCACTTCTTTTAAGAAGTGTTTTGTTCAATGCACCAAAAGGTCACAATAGCAACGAGGTGAAATGGATATCCCTATTTGCATAAAAAGCTACAGAGGTAACAGTCAGAGTCTCAAACAATTACTGGCAAAAACATTTGGCTGAACTTGTCATGGCTTATAACAGCGACATGGCTTCATTTTACCAGGGACATTAGATTAAGAACATCTAAATATTTGGTATAAGGGCATGGGACAGTGGGTGCACCAGCAGTCGAGCACAATGTACCTAAATTGGGGCATAAAGTGGTGATTCAGAGTTTGTTGCCCCGAGAAACAAACATCCAAGAAACATATCTGGGTTGGTCCCATTTTTGTTCACTCTAGCCACCTACTCCTATGTGTGGATAGCAAATCTAGTCCTGGTCATACCACTGTGTACATCGTTTCCCCTATGTTTCCCTTTTCAACCAAGAGACCGGTTGGATGACCAGTCTGTACTACTTTCACCCCCTTTCCTTCCTGTTTGTACCAAGTCCAATGTACATACTAAATCCCCCCCTTTATTTCTTGTTTGAACCAAGTACAAGATTCTACTCCATGAAGTAGCTTTACCTCTAACAACAGAAGAAAAAAATAGGTGACGTTGGACCATCCGACCGAGAGGGGTTGAGAGGTAGAAAATGATGCACATGCAGCAACATAGCGAGCTGGGGAAGTAGGGATAGGCCGATTTTGAAGGAAGATACCTGAAGGTCGTCGGGATGTGGATAGGTGGGCGGTGGGAGGACGGATCCGCCCACACTAGGGAAACGACGAAGGGATCGGAGTACCTCCTCCTCATCCGCCTCGGCTTTCTCCAGCTCCGCCTCGATAACCTCCTCCTCCAGAGCACAAGGTTCTGAAGATTTCCGCCTACGTCGCCGTCAAGCGGCTAATCGGCCACCGATGTTTATCCCACCAAGCTTGGCGTCGACTGAGTGGAGGAGCGGTGGCCTTCCTGGGACCAGAGCGGTGGTGACCTACCGTGTACTACTCTTCCTCGCCGCCGGCTACGCCCGCGCACGTGTGCCGGCTTCGTGGTTGTGGCAGTGGAGGGCGGCCGGAGAGGGGGGGGGGAGCCAGCAATATCCTTCGTCTGCTCCTGTGACAATACGTCCAAGAGAGCTTTGGAGTGCGCCCGAAGCGGAGCCGTCGATGTCCTTCATCTGCTCCTGCGACAATGCATCCAAGAGAGCTTTGGAGCACCAAGAGGCCATGGTTGGAGTGGTTCCGACAGAAGGAAGGGACAGGAGGAGAATGAGCGTGGGTCTTTGGCTATGGCTGGGAGCTGGGGCTCAAGTTAATATAGCGGGCGAATGGCAATGAGCCGCGGCAGATGGATGGACGGCTGGCGCCGGAGCAGGTTCGTTGGCAGTCGCGTGTAATTAATGTGGGCGGCGGAAGGAAGGATGGCCATGGTGTCGTTAACGCAGAGCAGTCACTTGCACTGGGATGCCGCGCGGGTGGCGCTCTCTCGGCCGTCGCGCTGTTGCAATGTCGGCGCCAGTGAGAGGTCTTGTCGGGCGTGAATGCGGACGTTGCTTCAGTGACTTAACTGCAGGTGCAGTTGGGTCACTGACATGTGGGCACAACAGGCATCTGGCCCGCATGTCAGTGACACACCAACTACACGTGCAGTTAAGTCCCATGAATGCGGCATTGACATTCTGGAGATACGGCGACCCTTTTAGGTGGGAAGCGCACGCTAGAGATGGAAGGGTTTCGGTAGGCCAGGGCGGTCAGACGCTGGCGTGGTGGTAAAATGTGAACTCATGGATGAAGAGCCTTTGAAGCGTATGCGGCATGTATTGACAACCAGGCGTCCATGCAACCACTCTTGTCACCAACTAACCTTCGACAACCACCATTAGACACCACACAACCATGCATAACTTACGAATAATGGAAGAATAGATCAGACACACACTTGTGTGCGGTGGTACTATGATCAGTCACTCACGATACATATATAGGTACCATAGTACCCTCTCTAGCTAGGCTATTTTATAGATTGTCGTTGTGATGGATGATATACGTGAGCAAGGTGCCGAGTCACATCGTCGTGTCGTGTGCAGAGCCATGGTTAATGTCAAGCAGCTCGGCGCCAAAGCACTAGTATGACCATTGGTGTTGAGCCAGCTGAATACATGCTCGGTGTTCACGGAGGCCACCAGCAAATGTCTAAACAGTAATGCCAGGCACCGCTGAGGCGCGCAGGTGACGGGCTCGCCGTTTGTGTTGCGCCATGAGCAGGACTTTGATTGAGAGGGCGACGTGCATGCATTAGCATGGTTTGACAGTGTGAGTGTGAGTGTCTGCACGCGTACATGCTACTTGCCTCTATGGACGGTATGAACTAATGTGTGCATCACGTATAATAATAATAAAAAAGGTTTGTGCATTTAACGCAAAGCATTTCATTTTCATTTGGCTGACGAGTGTGCGTTGCAGCGACGAGTCCATGGTTTGATTCCTCACATACACATAATTTTGGTTTTTATTTCTTTCTCCACTGACAGGTAGGCCCGCATAGATAGATAAAGAACACGAGGTGATGAGGCGCATGCGGACTGTTTGACTGGTCAACCAGACAAATACAGAGCTATACGCTGAGCCAGTGACCATACAATCACCATATCTCGTATACAATGATCAAAGTGAGATATCAAGACAAGTTTGATGACCACC
Source organism: Triticum dicoccoides (assembly GCF_002162155.2). NCBI lineage: Eukaryota > Viridiplantae > Streptophyta > Magnoliopsida > Poales > Poaceae > Triticum > Triticum dicoccoides. Next base: position 398,830,797 of record NC_041385.1, on the reverse strand, counting down.
AATGCATTTTACTTGGTAATAAATGACCAGGATTGAAGGGGAATCCAATTTTCCTTCGTATTCTATCCTTGAGCTCTTGACAAACGAATGCACTATACAGTTGTCCGGCCACTCCACCCCAAAGCTCTCACCAAGCGTTGTTCATGCCATCACGCCGTACACTAACCGGTAAGGAAGCGATGGCATCCCGCCGCGCCGAGTTCCTCGCCACCCACGACCACACAAAAAATGGTAGGGAAGCAATGGCATCCCGTCGTGCCGAGTTCATCGCCAGTCGCGACCTCACACCTACGTGGGCGGAATTTCAAGCTGCCAAAGGCCGAATGCATGGTAGAGCAAGAGGTGGCCAGAGCTGCACAGAGGGAGCGGAAAAGTCAGAAAGCACTCAAGAAAAGAGAGGTCCGCCGCCACAAGAAATAAGAGGATGCACGCACTGCTGTAGAGAAGTTGGCGAAGATCCAAGCATGGTGGGTGTCGCCGACAAAGCCGGGAAGGAGAACTACGGCGTCTAGCCAGCATCTGAGAAGCAGTAGTACTAGTAGTTAGTGTGTGTGTCTCTGTCGCCTGTACGTTTGTTTAATTAATTACGAGCATGTACCAGTACTAGTTCTACTGTAGTTTTTAGAGAAAATTACCAGTACATTAGCCTAGACTAAATGGAAAAATTCCTATCCTATGCATCAAATGGCATCTCTTTCTCTATAGGAATTGAGATGCATGTCATCTCACTTCCTATGATTCTCATATTACTATAAAATTCCTATCCTATGAACCAAAGGAGGCCTCTACTGGAGTAACTACTGTAGCTAGCAGTACTACTGGTACAGTAGTTTTCTTCAAGAAGAAGAATTCAACGAAATCATGATGGTTCCTTTGTCCGAGCAACTTCATAGTGGGAAAGGTTTGGCCTGTGATTTGACGGCTCGTTAGTCATATTTACTGCGGCGCGACGACCGGGGTGACTCTCCCTTGGAGTTTTGCGTGCATGGCAAGTGGGCCAGGATGGTCGACGTCCCACATGTCGGCGAACGGAAGTATTCTTTCCGATATCGAGGAGCAAGGAAACCGCGTGGTATAGTATCACTACTGATTTATATTTATTTTTTATTTCTAATGAATGCTAGCGTTTCAACTCTTACGACGAAGGAGTGCCAAACACGGCACGTGCTGGATGTCCCACATGTCAGCGAAAGGAGTGGGACATGAACAAAAAAAGCGTGGTAGAGCGTCTCCACTTTTTCCACTTCTGGGTCGGAGACCACACGTAGTAGTACTAGTGGTATGAATGATACAAAGTGCAACCCGGAGAGAAAGACACGTCTAGTTGGAAGGTCTCGGGGCATACACGTAAACAAATATAAAACCTAATATGTGCCTCCAATTAATATAGAAGTAGTAGAGTACTTATGCATGTACATCATAACATCACCGTGCATTGCACGTACAACATTTAGTGGTAGTAAGAGACAAATGCCTATATGCCACGCATGTTCATACTATTTGTGCCTTTCTACTTCACTTACTGCACTACATTACTTAGGTTCATACGTCCATTCCTGGGAACATGTCCGTCTCGTAGTTCCAGTCCCACGTGTTCTTCATAGATGGAATGATCCATAACTATGGGAAATGGGAGTCCATATCGTCACAGTTAGTGTGGCTCCCCACGATGGAGACTCATCCAAACTATGGCCAGCCTTGACGTGGAGCAGTCGCGTGCACTGGGAAGCGGCGCTCTCTCGGCCGTCGCGCTGCTTCAAAGCCGACGCCAGTGAGAGGTCGCATCCGCTCTGGCCGGGCATTAATGCGGCACTGATGCTCCGGGGCGACGTTGACCGTTTCACATGGGAAGCGCGCGCCGACAAGGGAGGGGGTTGGGTTGGCCAGGGCGGTCAGACGTGGGCGTGGTGGTTGTATTCGTTTTGAACCATTTCAGGTGTAGTAATGGTAGTTTGCAAAACTACTCAATTGTTGCACTTAGTTTCCTAAGAAATTGTGGTAAAAACGTTACTCCACAACTCGCTTCCCTTCTCCTTCCTCTTCCACCGCCCGTGCACGTCCGCGGGAAGCGACCGGTCAACCCTTATTAGGAGTGCTAGCACAAAAAGATGCATGCATGACCACTAAAATTTCCTTTCTCTTATCTCTGTGAAATAAATATGGCGTGAAACTCAAAGCCCTTTAAGTTTGAGTATAATGGAAATCATCATCCTCCTCCGGCTCCGCTTCACCCGCGTCATTGTCCTCCTGTTCAGGCTCCACGTCATCATTCTCCTCCTCCAGCTCCATGTGCTGTTCCGCCTCCAACGCCTCCTCGTCCAGCTCCGGCTAGTCCAAACTCCGGAGGCAGGGCGGCTGCGATCCGGGCTTCGCGCCGCCTCCAGATTAAAGCGCCTCTCCGGTGGGAGTATGGCGTATGTCATTACCTTCGGTCGGCCATGGCTATCGGGCGATGGCGACCAGAGAAGAGGCGATGGGAGGGGAATGAATGCAGCTACTGTTTGGGTTCGCTGTCTGCCTTAAATAAATGTGCACCATCACGTGTACCTAACATGCGGGTTTGCTTAAGGGGGCATCACGTAACTAGTGTGTGTGTGAGGTTCTAAGAGACAGAGTGCGTGTGTGCGACTCTACTCTTCGGACATGTACTCAACCTTTTGCATCAGGATATAAGTATAATGGTATTACACTTTAGCTAGTGATTTACATGGCCATGTTAACGTGGTCGTGTAAAAAAATGTCACCTCCTGCTCGTGATTTGTGTTATATAATTACTAGCAAGATGCCCGTGCATTGCACGGAACATCAAGATGCATTTGTTTTACAAAACACCTGTTGTGATTCACCCATGCAGGAGTAATCCCATGTGTAAAAACTAATGATATCTTGAGAATTTTATCGGAAAATGGCATCTCAAGAATTTCATCGAAAAAATGAAAGGTGAGATATAAGGTGAGGAGGAGTGGAGCGTGGTGGTGACTGGTGGTCAGACTGGGCAAAGTCATGGGGATGGACGGCGCTGTCAGGCGGCAGCGGCCACCATGCTAGATTGTTCTAAAGACTTCCTTTTTTAATTGCTCAGCAATGAGGTTGTGGGAGATAAGGATGAATGAGGCAAGGCCTTATCTATAAATGTGGAGATAGGTGCGGGTATCTTTTGTAAAACTGTCATAGTTTGCTTTCTATCCGTCAGATATAGATCGAACGGTCTATATTACAAGATGGTAGGCACACCATCATCACCAACTCGGTTTTTTATAAGAGTAGAGATGATAAGTTTGCTAACTACTAAAGTAAAGTGGAATTTGTCCATGTTATACAAGTAAATTAAGGTGATTGTTTATCATACGGGTAAGGTTGGACGAAGGGTGGTAGGAACAAATGCTCCGCCTAGAGCATGTGTGTGTGAGATGGAGTCTTAGTGTGTGTGTGTGTGGCTGGGTGGGTGGGTGCGCGCGCGCGCTCGTGTGTGTGTGTGTGTGTGTGTGTGTGTGTGACATAGAGTCCTCGGTGGTGAAAGTAGTTTAAGTGTGCGTGGCTACATCATAGAGAGGTGATGTGTATGGTAGAGGCCACCAATGAGGGGGTGCGAGAGAGAAAAGGCCCGTAGAGAGGGAAGAGAAGGCGTGTGTGTCGGTGTACTAGAGTAGGGGTACCCTATTACCCCGAACTCGTGCACGGGCAGTTGCAGCGCCCCGCGGCAAGGCTTGCCGGGTGACCGCCAGGACCCTCCGTGGTTCCCTTGAAGACCATTCAAGAACAAAGTATTCAAGTCGAGGCCCCGGCAAGAGGAGCTTGCCGGGAAGGACAATCGAGGCCCCGGCAAGAGGAGCTTGCCAGGAAGGCCAACCAAGGCCCCGGCAAGAGGAGCTTGCCGGGAAGAGACAAGACCCCGGCAAGAGGAGCTTGCCGGGAAGGCCACTCAAGACATACCAAGAAAGCTTGCTGCGACGCGCCCTGCGTCCCGGCAAGATCCGGCGAGCGACAAGCTTCCGGACGCGACAAGACGACGGCCGCGGCAAGGAGCTTGCCGCGGGAAACCCCCACTGTGTGCCCACGCTCCAGCTCACCTGCTAACGTGTCGCTCTGGGACTCTCCCAGAGCGCACGTGGAGGGAGGCCGTGCAGCTAGGGGTACGTGGTGGCAAGCGGAGATGAAGAGAAGCCCATCATGGCAAACGGTGGCACTCCTAACGGTCACCTTTTGTACTATTTAGGAGACTCAGACAGGCATTTAATGCCCTTGTCCCCTGCCGTCAGAGTTAGGTAGGGTGCACTGTATCCACAGTAGCGGTAGCTATACCTACCACATCCTTTTCCATTTTTACCCTTCTTGTCTACGTTGCCCCCTGTCGATGACCCCTTGAGTATAAAAGGAGGCCCAAGCGCAACGTAGAAGAGGTTCCGAAGGTCGGGGAGTTCAGAGACTCGGCTAGCTCGGCTCGTTCAACCCCAGAGACACTCTTACGCTCAGTCTGGCAGCGTCCATCGCTCCTGAGCAAGAATCCAATATACACAAACAAGCAGCAGTAGGGTTTTACGCATCCGTGCAGCCCGAAGCTAGGTAAAAATCCCCCCGCGTGCACTGCCTCGATCCGCTCTTCGTGCGCTCTCCGCCCCCCACCGAACCGAAAAGGGGCCCTGTCCCCATAGGTGTTGGCGGGAATCAGCATCGCCCCCCGGCATCTCTGGCGCGCCAGGTAGGGGGCGTCGAGATCGTGCGAACCCGATCCGGCGGGCACGCAAGCTAAATCCTCATCGTCATGGCTCCCAAGGAGCGGGCGAGCAAAAGAACGACGCCAGTGCGGCAACAAGAAAAAGCTAAGTCGTGCAAAACTTTAGATGTTTCCTTTCTATACGAAGTTATCCGCCTTGGAGATCCTATTCTTTGTACGAAAAACCTGTGCGCGGAGGAATCAACTCGTAGCTAGTCGCGCCCTTACTTTGTTTCGAGTCCGCTCAACAACTTAAGTGAGCTGCTAGCGCCCTTACTTTGCTTCGAGTCCGCTCAGCAACTTAAGAGAGCTGCTAGCGCCCTTACTTTGTTTCGAGTCCGCTCAACAAATTAAGCGAGCTGCAACTAGTTGCGACAAGATTACTTGTCGGTAGCGACCCCGCCAGCAGGCTGCTGAAGTTCCGCACTCGGCGCTCGCGGCAAGGGTGCCTGCACCAGCAAGTTTCCCTAGAAAGCGTAGGGTGGATGTACAAAGAGGGGTTGAACAGGAAGATAGCGTGTGCTATTTATTTGAGATTTCTACGTAGACCTGTATGCCGAGGAGCCTTCTCGGGGCTAGTTGCGCTCCATGTTGCCTCGAGTCCGCTCGGCAATTTGTGCGGTTGCGCTAGAACCAAGAAGGTAAACCTTTCCGGGAGGCGATGTTCCCGAAGAGCCGCTAAGGGCCCGTTCCCTCAAGCGCTGCTGGCTGGATCACACGCACCGGAAAGCATTCCAGCAGGCATAGGGAATATGTAGCAGAAGTCAAAATTCGCAAACGAGTTAAGTGCACTTCGGACGCTAATCACTTGCTATGTTTGATAGCAGTTATGGCCCGGGGGCTGGCAACGCCCTTAGGGCCAATCTTTTTGGCGTCAAGAACGACGAAGTTCTTCACCATAAGCCTTTCCGGCAACGATTTTGCCGGGAGCCGGCGTCAAGAACGACGAAGTTCTTCGCCATAAGCCTTTCCGGCAACGATTTTGCCGGGAGCCGGCGTCAAGAACGACGAAGTTCTTCGCCATAAGCCTTTCCGACAACGATCTTGTCGGGAGCCGGCGTCAAGAACGCCGAAGTTCTTCGCCATAAGCCTTTCCGGCAACGATCTTGCCGGGAGCCGGTGTCAAGAACAACGAAGTTCTTCGCCATTAGCCTTCCTGGCAACAAGCTTGCCGGAAGCCGGCATCGAGAACGTCAAAGTTCTCTGCCGAAGATAAAAGCCTTCCTGGCAACAAGCTTCCGGAAGCCGGCATCGAGAACGTCAAAGTTCTCTGCCGAAGATAAAAGCCTTCCTGGCAACAAGCTTGCCGGAAGCCGGCATCGAGAACGTCAAAGTTCTCTGCCGAAGATAAAAGCCTTCCTGGCAACAAGCTTGCCGGAAGCCGGCATCGAGAACGTCAGAGTTCTCTGCCGAAGATAAAAGCCTTCCTAGCAACAAGCTTGCCGGAAGCCGGCATCGAGAACGTCAAAGTTCTCTTCCGAAGATAAAAGCCTTCCTGGCAACAAGCTTGCCGGAAGCCGGCATCGAGAACGTAAAAGTTCTCTGCCGAAGACGAAAGCCTTCCTGGCAATCAGCTTGCCGGAAGCCGGCATCGAGAACGTCAAAGTTCTCTGCCGAAGATAAAAGCCTTCCTGGCAACAAGCTTGCCGGAAGCCGGCATCGAGAACGTCAAAGTTCTCTGCCGAAGACAAAAGCCTTCCTGGCAACCAGCTTGCCGGAAGCCGGCATTGAGAACGTTGAAGTTCTCTGCGGCAGATAAGAGCCTTCCCGACAAGCCAGTATCGCCGGGGGCTGTGAGCGCCAAGAATCGTCCACGGCAAACCAGAGTTGCCGAGGGCTGCGCTATCAGATAAGTCTTTCATCCCTCATCATGCGTCCTCTTATGGACTGGGGAATGCAAAACCGCGTTTCTGCCCAGAAGCTGCCGTGCTCCCTCGACTCTAGGCCCTGGGGCTCGTTCTCGGGGCCAAGTTTGGTCGTAGTCGCGGCAGCAAAGGGATGAAACAAGGAGACCGCACCCACCTCATTCCTGTCTCCGTTAAAAGCGTGAGAAAGGTTGAGCGACGTGGGAAGGCGGCAGGGCCTGTTGCCGGGAGATGAAATGTCTGTCCGAGGGATACCAAGGATTTATTCCTTGGCATGGGTTTAACTCGCGAGACAAATAACCCGGCAAGCATCCCCCTTTTTCATTAAAAAACATCCCGTTCAGGTACAGTCCATAGAGGATGAAAAACATGAAAGAGAGGATTACAGATTTTAGATACAGCTAAGGCCCGAAGGCTTACAAATTAAAAAGATAAGATGCCCGTAATCCCTTTCCTGTCCCTCTTTTCTGGAGGCAGGTCAAGGAGGCAAAAAGGGAAAAAGGGGTGCCTAGGCAAGCTACGGGTGCCAGAAGACACCAAGGGAACATCCCGGGGGTCGTCCGAAGGCTGGACGACGACGGTGGCGCTGGAAGCGGGGCTCGAAGACGGGGCGACAGGACGTCAGCACGCTGTCGAGGGCACCACGCCCTCATACTCCGGCTTGACGGCCTTGTCGCCTGCCCTCTTCCCCTTCCGCAGCCTCCCTACGCCAGCCGCCCAAGGAGACGACCCCGGGGAGTTCAAGAAGCCGGCGACGCGGATGATGGGGTCACCGGTGCCGCGCAAAGCGGCGCCTGACGCCTAGTCGGACCCGCTACTCCGCCGCCCGCTACCCTCGTCGTCGCTGTCGCTCCCCTCCTCGTCGCTCTCGGTCGAGGAGGGGCCTTCGCTGTCGGAGGAGCTATCCACGCAGCACTTCGCCCGAGTGCCGAAGCACCCGAAGGCCTTGACGGAGAGGAGATCGCCCTCCATTAGCTTAAAGTGGAGGGTAAACCCCTCCGTCAAGCTGTGGATGCGGGCGAACGTCTTCCACCCTCGATCAAGATACATCACATTAGGGGCTGGGAATGCAACGCGGACTCGCGTGCCGCTGATCCCACAGCCCCTCATGTGCAGTCTCAGCGTCTCGGGCGGCTCCACTTCCATCACGCGCGCAAACGGAGCTGGAAGCCGGAGGCGACGACGAGGCGCCCGACGCAGCCTGACGAAGAACTCGCAAGGGTCGTCCCCTATGTGGACCGCCGTGGGAGGAAGAGCCGCCGGCGGAGGTGAAGCTGACGCGCCGTCCCGTCCGCCTCTTCCCCGAGCGCCTCGACCTCGTCCTCGACCTCGTCCGTGACCTCGTCCCCTTCCTCTTCCCCTCAAGACTGGCTCTGCCACCACGGGCGCAGAAGAGGAAGAGAGGCGCTGTCTGGCGGCGACCCTCGCTGCCACCGAGGAAGGGCCTGGGTTCCCTTTCTCCATGGCAGATGAGAGAAAGGGGAGCAGAAGCTGAAGAAAGGAGAAGATGAGAGAGTGCGGGTTTTCCATGCTCCCATCCCACTCTTTATAAAGGAGCGAGGTGGGGGATCGGCCGCCCCGCTCAGCGAATCAAGGCACAGGAAGGGCAGGGAGTCGGGGCCAACCCACTCGCGATGGCCCAATTTCCCAATCCACCGTCCGTGACCTCAAGCGCATGGAAGCCGCGTGGCGGGGATGCAGAACTGAGGCGACAGATGAGCCAGCATCGTTCCGCCCCGTGAACGCGGGGAGTGGACGTCCCGAAAACCGCGCACCGGCCCGTCCAGTAAATGCACCACGCCCTCACACCTACCTCCGTTTAAAGAGGAGGGTGTGAATCATCCCCATCATCGTGGCATGACGCATGCTCGGGGGGCTTAGCCCCATGCACGCCATCCACGATCTCCCCCAAGACGCCGCATTTGACGCGTGCCGTTCTGGGCGTGCGCGGTGGGAGCAGAGTTAGATTCGGCGTGACCTAGGCCGCGTGTGCCCGTGCACTGTTTTGGGCCTGGCCCAACAGCGTTCGGCACCGTGTATGGCCCAGGCCCGGGGGCTCCTGTCGGTGTACTAGAGTAGGGGTACCCTATTACCCCGAACTCGTGCACGGGCAGTTGCAGCGCCCCGCGGCAAGGCTTGCCGGGTGACCGCCAGGACCCTCCGTGGTTCCCTTGAAGACCATTCAAGAACAAAGTATTCAAGTCGAGGCCCCGGCAAGAGGAGCTTGCCGGGAAGGACAACCGAGGCCCCGGCAAGAGGAGCTTGCCGGGAAGAGACAAGACCCCGGCAAGAGGAGCTTGCCGGGAAGGCCACTCAAGACATACCAAGAAAGCTTGCTGCGACGCGCCCTGCGTCCCGGCAAGATCCGGCGAGCGACAAGCTTCCGGACGCGACAAGACGATGACCGCGGCAAGGAGCTTGCCGCGGGAAACCCCCACTGCGTGCCCACGCTCCAGCTCACCTGCTAACGTGTCGCTCTGGGACTCTCCCAGAGCACACGTGGCGGGAGGCCGTGCAGCTAGGGGTACGTGGTGGCAAGCGGAGATGAAGAGAAGCCCATCGTGGCAAACGGTGGCACTCCTAACGGTCACCTTTTGCACTGTTTAGGAGACTCAGACAGACATTTAATGCCCTTGTCCCCTGCCGTCAGAGTTAGGTAGGGTGCACTGTATCCACAGTAGCGGTAGCTATACCTACCACATCCTTTTCCATTTTTACCCTTCTTGTCTACGTTGCCCCCTGTCGGTGACCCCTTGAGTATAAAAGGAGGCCCAAGCGCAACGTAGAAGAGGTTCCGAAGGTCGGGAAGTTCAGAGACTCGGCTAGCTTGGCTCGTTCAACCCCAGAGACACTCTTACGCTCAGTCTGGCAGCGTCCATCGCTCCTGAGAAAGAATCCAATATACACAAACAAGCAGCAGTAGGGTTTTACGCATCCATGCGGCCCGAAGCTGGGTAAAAGTCCCCCCGTGTGCACTGCCTCGATCCGCTCTTCGTGCGCTCTCCGCCCCCCACCGAACCGAAAAGGGGCCCTGTCCCCATAGGTGTTGGCGGGAATCAGCATCGCCCCCCGGCAGTGTGCGCGTGAGAGGAGTCGACATCGAGAGAACGTGTTAGTTCGAGAGACACCGAGGAAGACTACTATATATTGATGGTGCATGTAGGCGGGAATTAAACGAAGGGATGGTCTTATTGGTTTCAGGGATATAGGGGAAGAGTGAGAGGAGGGGGGGGGTAGCTAGAAGGTGATTGTTAAGTGTCAGTGTGTGTTTTACCCATCCAGGCGGAAGTTATGTGCACACAAGAAGAGAACGATTCGATGTGGGGTTAGGGCCGAGGGTAATTAACTACGTATGGAGACATAGGAGACCTTGAATGTGCATGTGCGAGAGGTATATATGTATACATGGGATGTGTGTGTGTGCGCGTGCGCATGATCGAGATAAAAGAAAGAAGACAAAAGTCATAAGATCAACGACATGGGATAGACGGATCGGTATGACAATATGCATGCATGTGAGAGTGGAGGGAAGAAGGATCGATAATTGAGCATGTGTTTTTGTCTTTAAGAGAGCATGCATCTATGCCGAGCATAGGGAGCGAGACACAATGATTGTGCAAAAGAGATCAACCTATATATGCATGTATGGAGAGACAAATATAGTGTGCGTGATATGAAGCAAGAGTGTGTGCGAGAAAGAAATGTTGACGGAGAAACTACATATAGATACAGAGAGAGAGATGCTAGCTAGAGGGACATCGGCTAGTTTGAGTGTTGTAGATGAGCGCTGAGTGGTTTAGAGGGTGAAGTTATGTGTGTGTGAGAGAAAGATAAAAAGAGGGAACATGACTACACGTAGAGAGAAACATATATAGTGTGCGTGATAGGAAGCAAGAGTGAGGGCAAGAAAGAAGGTTGATGGAGAAACAGATAAATAGAAAGATAAAGATGCTAGCTAGTGTGTGTGTTAGAGACAGGAGTCGAGTGGATCAGAAGGCTGAGTTATGTGTGTGGGTGTGATGGAGATAGAGAGAGGGTGCATGTGAGTCACATACAAACAAATATCAGAGAGAAATGAGATCTAGAGAGACGGAGTTTTTTGTCTGCGAGAGAGAAAGATATTTCACAACGAGAGTGATAGCTAGAGAGACATATCAGGGAATGCAAGATATCTCTAGGGAGAGAGAGTGTGTGTGAGCGACATACAAGAGAATGGTGGAGAGATATGAGACCCTGGGAGACAGAGTTTGTGTTTGTGAGTGAGAAAGAGATATTTAAGAGGAAGAGTCGTAGCTTCTCATACCTAAGGAGCGAAAGACATCTCTGTGTGAGAGGGGGTGTGCGAGTGGCACACGGAGGAATAGTAGAGAGAAATGAGACCCCGGGAGACGGAGTTTGTGTTTGTGTGAGAAAGAGATTTCACATGGAGAATCATAGTTAGAGACACATAGCAGGGAGCGAGATATACTTAGAGAGAGATAGAGTGATGAAGGTCGAGGGAGAGAGTACCGTTAGTGTGTTACAAAGATAAAAGATCATTGTCCACATACATGTAGCATGAGAGATACCGGAGAGACGATGAACGCGTATAGGTCTAGAGAGATACTCCTATATAAGCATGAGTGATAGCTATATGAGATGAATATCTAGATTAAAGGGGATTCAAATATTTAAACTAGAGATCACGACATCGATAATATCATAATGAAAATTGGTGTATCAAACATGCATATTCATTTGAATTTGCGGACACGTGTAATGTTATATAGTTTATCAATATTAGTGATCCATAGATTCTTTAATTAGAGACAATGCATGGTTTATATGCAATTAATGTGTAAACGGGATTACACTATATGTTGCGTGTATGAAACACATTAGACATGTTTGAGAAGTAAAAACACCCACATGAAACACACATTAATTGGAGACAATTAGCGAGGAATGCATACATTGGATTTCAACATAAAGTGGTTTCAAATATTTGAAAATCCAAATTAAGATGGATACAACCTTATGAATCTAAGATCATGCCATGTGTAAACCATATTTATTTATAAAGGGTGTTGTGCTTTTGAAAGTATATATAAAAAATGATGTTTCTACAATTTTATTCCAATCGAAAATGGATCCTGCCCAAACAAAAATAGAATACAAACTGGATTCGAATCGAGTTGGCACGGTAAACATGCACTCTTGCTCTGCAAAAATTTGAACAAAGCGGGGAAAGTCGCAATAACCGCCTGAAACCAAAATCCGCGAGATGGGAATTACTGCCTATCCCTGACATGCAAAGCCTATCGGCTCGATTTCTATAGGTTTCGATATGGGTAGGTTTGTAATTTCACTCAAACGTGACATAACCGCCTCTCACCCAGATTCATACACGATGGGCGCCAAAACACAGTCTCCTCGGCTAAAATCAACTCCCTCCCCGATTCATACACGGTGGGCGCCAAAACAAAGTCTCGTCGGCAAATATTTGGTGTATGCGAGATTACCGTCCTATCCCCAACCGACTAATATTGTTGTGATGTAGGAAATTTTCAACGAGGGCTAAGTTTGTAAATTTCCTTGCATTTGAGACAAGCGCGCCCTGAAGACATGGTTCCCCCTTCCTCTCTCCCTCCATTTCCCCATTCGTACTCCGTGGGCGCCAAAACACCCTCTCCACCCCAGCCTCCTCTGTCTGCCATCCCATCCACCACCGTCCTCCTCCAACATGCCGGAGCTGATACCCCGACGCCATCGTCCATTACAAGAGATCGACCAATCTAATCCACGGCTTCGGACCGAGATCCTTGCATCCCATCCTCTCGCTTCATCCCCGCCGTCCTCCACCTTGCCGGCGCCGCTCCTACGACCATCTCGTCCACCGCGCCAGGATATTTCCCCCGTCGCCACCATCTACCCTCCTAGATCTGCTTGCACGCTGCCGACAACCATCGCTACTGCAGCACCATCAAATTCTCAACAGATGCATACACGGCGCTGCACCAGAGGCGGTACTCTTTCGTATCTGCTCAACTTATTTATCACAGCAAGAAAATAGATCACCACTGCTTTACTCTGATTTCTTGTCCATCACTTACTTGCTAGTTGAAAGCAAACATTTGTTGTGAAGTTGCCTTTGTCCGGTTTGCACCTTCAAATCTGGCATGGCATGCTCAACACTATACTCGCAATGCTTATGGTTTTCCCCTTTTATATTCCACACTAGTTAAATGACAGTAGACTAAATTTCAAAATTGGGTCAGTCAATTTTTGAGAGCTCGCCGTGAAGGAAATATGCCCTGGAGGCAATAATAAAGTTGTTATTTATATTTCCTTATATCATAATAAATGTTTATTATTCATGCTAGAATTGTATTAACCGGAAACTTAGTACATGTGTGAATATATAGACAAATAGAGTGTCACTAGTATGCATCTACTTGACTAGCTCGTTAATCAAAGATGGTTAAGTTTCCTAGGCATGGACAATAGTTGTCATTTGATGAACGGGATCACATCATTAGAGAATGATGTGATTGACTTGACCAATCTGTTAGTTTAGCATGATGATCTTTTAGTTTGTTGCTATTGCTTTCTTCATAACTTATACATGTGAGATTATGCAACTCCCGAATACCGGAGGAACACTTAGTGTGCTATCAAACGTCACGACATAACTGGGTGATTATAAAGATGCTCTACAGGTGTCTCCGATGGTGTTTGTTGAGTTGGCATAGATCGAGATTAGGATTACTCACTCCGATTGTCGGAGAGGTATCTCTGGGCCCTCCCGATAATGCACATCACTATAAGCCTTGCAAGCAATGTGACTAATGAGTTGCCTGTGGGATGATGCATTACGGAACGAGTAAAGAGACTTGCCGGTACGAGATTGAACTAGGTATTGAGATACCAACAATTGAATCTCGGGCAAGTAACATACCGATGACAAAGGGAACAACGTATGCTATTATGTGGTTTGACCGATAAAGATCTTTGTAGAATATGTAGGAATCAATATGAGCATCCAGGTTCCGCTATTGGTTATTGACCGGAGATGATTCTCGGTCATGTCTACATAGTTCTCGAACCCGTAGGGTCCGTACCCTTAACGTTCGCTGACGATCGGTATTATGAGTTTATGTGTTTTGATGTATAGAAGGTTGTTTGGAGTCCCGGATGTGATCACGGGCATACCAAGGAGTCTCAAAATGGCCGAGACATAAAGATCGATATATTGGAAGCCTACGTTTGGACATCGGAATGGTTCCGGGTGAGTTCAGGCATTTACCGGAGTACCGGGGGGTTACGGGAACCCCCCGGGGAGTATATGGGCCTTATTGGGCCTTAGTGGAATAGAGAAGAGGAAGGCCAAGGTGGAGGGCGCCCCCCTAGCCCAATAAAATTGGGTGGGGGCCGCCCCCCTTCCTTCCCCCCCTCTCCCCCTTCCTCCTCTCCTACTCCAACAAGGGAAAGGGGGAATCCTACTCCTACCGAGAGTAGGACTCCCCCCTTGGGCGCGCCATAGAGGGCCGGCCCTCCCCCTCCTCCACTCCTTTATATACGGGGGTGGGGGGCACCCCATAGACACACAAGTTGATTGTTTAGCCGTGTGTGGTGGCCCCCTCCATAGATTTCCACCTCGGTCGTATCGTTGCAGTGCTTGGGCGAAGCCCTATGCTGGTAACTTCGTCATCACCGTCATCATGCCATCATGCTGAAGAAGCTCTCCCTCGACACTCAGTTGGATCTAGAGTTCGTGGGACGTCACCGAGCTGAACGTGTGCAGATCACGGAGGTGCCGTACCTTCGGTGCTAGGATTGGTCGGATCGTGAAGACGTACGCCTACATCAACCGCATTGTCATAACGCTTCCGCTTACGGTCTACGAGGGTATGTGGACTACACTCTCCCCTCTCGTTGCTATGCATCACCATGATGGATCTTGCGTGTGCATAGGAATTTTTTTGAAATTACCGCGTTCACCAGTAGTGGTATTAGAGCCAGGTCTATGCGTAGATGTTATATGCATGAGTAGAACACAAAGAGTTGTGGGCGATAATAGTCATACTGCTTACCAGCATGTCATACTTTGATTCAGCGGTATTGTTGGATGAAGCGGCTCAAAGCGACATACGCGTACGCTTACGCGAGACTGGTTCTACCGACGTGCTTCGCACACAGGTGGCTAGTGGGTGTTAGTTTCTCCAACTTTAGTTGAATCGAGTGTGACTACGCCCGGTCGTTGTGGTTTTGATGCATAGGTAAGAACGGTTCTTGCTTAGCCCGTAGCAGCCATGTAAAACTTGCAACAACAAAGTAGAGGATGTCTAACTTGTTTTTGTAGGGCATGTTGTGATGTGATAGGGTCAAGACATGATGCTAAATTTTATTGTATGAGATGATCATGTTTTGTAACACGGTTATCGGCAACTGGCAGGAGCCATATGGTTGTCGCTTTATTGTATGAAATGCAATTGCCATGTAATTGCTTTACTTTATCACTAAGCGGTAGAGATAGTCGTAGAAGCAATAGTTGGCGAGACGACAATGATTCTTTGATGGAGATCAAGGTGTCAAGCCGGTGACGATGGTGATCATGACGGTGCTTTGGAGATGGCGATCAAAGGCACAAGATGATGATGGCCATATCATATCACTTATATTGATTGCATGTGATGTTTATCCTTTATGCATCTTATTTTGTTTAGTTTGGCGGTAGCATTATAAGATGATCTCTCACTAAATATCAAGGTATAAGCATTCTCTATGAGTATGCATCGTTGCTACAGTTCATCGTGCCGAGACACCACGTGATGATCGGGTGTGATAAGCTCTACGTTCACATACAATGGGTGCAAGCCAGTTTTGCACATGCAGAATACTCGGGTTAAACTTGACGAGCCTAGCATATGCAGATATAGCCTCGGAACACTGAGACCGAAAGGTCGAGCGTGAATCATATAGTAGATATGATCAACATAGTGAAGTTCACCATTGAAAACTACTCCATCTCACGTGATGATCGGACATGGTTTAGTTGATATGGATCACATGATCACTTAGATGATTAGAGGGATGTCTATCTAAGTGGGAGTTCTTAAGTAATATGATTAATTGAACTTTAATTTATCATGAACTTAGTACCTGATAGTATTTTGCATGTCTATGTTGTTGTAGATAGATGGCCCGTGTTGTTGTTCCATTGAATTTTAATGCGTTCCTAGAGAAAGCTAAGTTGAAAGATGATGGTAGCAATTACACGGACTGGGTCCATAACTTGAGGATTATCCTCATTGCTTCACAGAATAATTACGTCCTGGAAGCACTAGTAGGTGCTAAACCCGCTGCAGGAGCAATGCCAGATGTTATGAACGTCTGGCAGAGCAAAGCTGATGACTACTCAGTAGTTTAGTGTGCCATGCCGCTTAGAACCGGGACTTCAACGATGTTTTGAACGTCATGGAGCATATGAGATGTTCCAGGAGTTGAAGTTAATATTTCAAGCAAATGCCTGGATTGAGAGATATGAAGTCTCTAATAAGTTCTACAGCTGCAAAATGGAGGAGAATGGTTGTGTCAGTGAACATATACTCAGAATGCCTAGGTACCACAACCACTTAGACTCAATTGGGAGTTAATCTTCCTAATGATAGTGTCATTGACAGAGTTCTTCAATCACTGTCACCAAGCTACAAAAGCTTCGTGATGAACTATAATATGCAAGGGATGGATAAGACAATTCCCGAGATCTTCACAATGCTAAAAGCTGTGGAGGTAGAAATCAAGAAAGAGCATCAAGTGTTGATGGTTAACAAGACCACCAGTTTCAAGAAAAAGGGTAAAGGAAAGAAAGGGAACTTCAAGAAGAACAGCAAGCAAGTTGCTGCTCAAGTGAAGAAGCCCAAGTGTGGACATAAACCTGAGACTGAGTGCTTCTACTGCAAAGGGACTAGTCACTGGAAGCGGAACTGCCCCAAGTATTTGGCGGAGAAGAAGGATGGCAAAGTGAAAGGTATATTTGATATACATGTTGTTGATGTGTACTTAAATAATGCTCGCAGTAGCGCCTGGGTATTTGATACTGGTTCTATTGCTAATATTTGCAACTCGAAACAGGGGCTACAGATTAAGAGAAGATTGGCTAAGGATGAGGTGACGATGCGCGTGGGAAATGGTTCCAAAGTCGATGTGATCGCTGATACGTCCATTTTGCATCATGCTTTTATATCAATATTTATTGCATTATGGGATGTTATTTCACGTTATGTCACAATACTTATGGCTATTCTCTCTTATTTTACAAGGTTTACATGAAGAGGGAGAATGCCGGCAGCTGGAATTCTGCGCTAGAAAAGGAGCAAATATTGGAGGACTATTCTACGCAACTCCAAAAGTCCTGAAACTCCACGGAATATCTTAAAATAAATAAAGAAAAATCATAGCCAAAGATGAAGGCCAGGGGGCCCACACCCTGCTCATGAGGGTGGGGTGCGCGCCCTCCCCCTGGGCGCGCCCCCCTACCTCGTGGGCCCCCTGGTGGCTCTCCGACGCCCATCTTCTCCTATATGAAGTCTTTCGATGAGAAAAAAATAGAAGGCAACCTTTCGGGATGAGACTCCGCTGCCACGAGGCGGAACCTTGGCGGAACCGATCAAGGGCTTCGACAGAGCTGTTCTGCCGGGGACACTTCCCTCCGGGAGGGGGAAATCATCACCATCGTCATCACCAAGGTTCCTCTCATCGGGAGAGGGCAATCTCCATTAACATCTTCACCAGCACCATCTCATCTCCAAACCCTAGTTCATCTCTTGTATCCAATTCTTGTCTCCAAGTCCGGGATTGGTGCTAGTAGGTTGCTAGTAGTGTTGATTACTCCTTGTAGTTGATGCTAGTTGGTTTATTTGGTGGAAGATCATATGTTCAGATCCTTTATGCATATTATTACCCCTCTGATTATGAACATGAATATGCTTTGTGAGTAATTACGTTTGTTCCTGAGGACAAGGGAGAAGTCTTGCTATTAGTAGTCATGTGAATTTGGTATTCATTCAATATTTTGATAAGATGTATGTTGTCTAACCTCTAGTGGTGTTATGTGAACGTCAACTACATAACACTTCACCATTATTTGGGCCTAGAGGAAGGCATTGGGAAATAATAAGTAGATGATGGGTTGCTAGAGTGACAGAAGCTTAAACCCTAGTTTATGCGTTGCTTTGTAAGGGGCTGATTTGGATCCATATGTTTCATGTAATGGTTAGGTTTACCTTAATACTTCTGTTGTAGTTGCGGATGCTTGCAATAGAGGTTAATCATAAGTGGGATGCTTGTTCAAGTAAGAATAGCACGCAAGCACCGGTCCACCCACATATCAAATTATCAAAGTACCGAACGCGAATCATATGAGTGTGATGAAAACTAGCTTGACGATATTCCCATGTGTCCTCGGGAGCGCTTTTCCTATTATAAGAGTTTGTCCAGGCTTGTCCTTTGCTACAAAAAGGATTGAGCCACCTTGCTAAACTTTATTTACTTTTGTTACTTGTTGCTCGTTACAATTTATCTTATCACAAAACTATCTGTTACCACTTATTTTAGTACTTGCAGAGAATACCTTGCTGAAAACCGCTTATCATTTCCTTCTGCTCCTTGTTGGGTTCGACACTCTTACTTATCGAAAGGACGACGATAGATCCCCTATACTTGTGGGTCATCAAGACTCTTTTCTGGCGCCGTTGCCGGGGAGTGAAGCGCCTTTGGTAGGTGGAATTTGGTAAGGAAAAATTTATTTAGTGTGCTGAAATTTTCTGTCACTCGTTACTATGGAAAGTAATTGTCTGAGGGGCTTGTTCGGGGTATCTTCACCCCGTCCAATAGAGCAAAGAGTTGCTCCTCAACCTACTGAACCTACTGAACCTATTGAAAATGAAACTCCTTTTGAAATTCCTTCAGGTTTGATAGAAAAACTGCTAGCTAACACTTTTACAGGAGATGGAACAAAGCATCCTGATGAACATCTACGCTATGTGGATGAAGTTTGTGGACTACTTAAGCTTGCAGGTATACCCGATGATGTTGTTAAGAAGAAGGCTTTCCCTTTATCTTTGAAGGGAGACGCATTGACATGGTATAGGCTATGTGATGATATGGGATCATGGAACTATAAAAAATTGGAATTGGAATTTCATCAAAAGTATTACCCTATGCATCTTGTTCATCGCGATCACAATTATATATATAATTTTTGGCCTCGCGAAGGAGAAAGCATCGCTCAAGCTTGGGGGAGGCTTAAATCAATGTTATATTCATGCCCCAATCATGAGCTCTCAAGAGAAGTAATTATGCAAAGTTTTTATGCTCGGCTTTCTGATAACAATCGCACCATGCTTGATACTTATTGTGCTGGCTCTTTTATGATGAAGACTATTGAATTTATATGGAATTTATTGGATAGAATTAAACGCAATTCTAAAGATTGGGACCTCGACGAAGGTAAGGAGTCAGGTATGACACCTAAGTTTGATTGTGTTAAATCTTTTATGGATACCGATATTTTCCGTAAGTTTAGCACTAAATATGGACTTGACTCTGAGATAGTAGCTTCTTTCTGTGAATCTTTTGCTACTTATGTTGATCTCCCCAAGGAGAAGTGGTTTAAATATCATCCTCCCATAGAAGTAAAAGTAGTTGCACCTATTAAAGTTGAAGACAAGATTGTCACTTATAATGATCCTATTGTTCCCATTTCTTATGTTGAGAAACCACCTTTCCCTGTTAGAATGAAGGATCATGCTAAAGCTTCAACTATTGTTCGTAAAAGCAATATTAGAACTTATACACCACCTGAGCAAGTCAAAGTAGAACCTAATATTGCTATTGTTAAAGATCTCTTGTCTGATAATATTGATGGGCATGTTATTCAATTCCGCGGTGAAACTGCTAGAATTGCTAAACCTTGTGCTAGATATAAACATAGACCTGTGGTAGGCGTGCCTGTTATTTCTGTTAAAATAGGAGATCATTGTTATCATGGCTTATGTGATATGGGTGCTAGTGCTAGTGTTATACCCATTGACTTATACAAAGAAATTATGCATGAAATTGCACCTGCTGAGTTAGAAGATATTGATGTAACAATTAAACTTGCCAATAGAGATACTATATCTGCAATGGGAATTGTTAGAGATGTTGAAGTCTTGTGTGGAAAAACCAAATATCCCGCTGATTTTCTTGTTCTTGGTTCTCCACAAGATAGCTTTTGTCCTATTATATTTGGTAGACCCTTCTTGAATACTATTAATGCTAAGATAGACTGCGAAAAGAATGTTGTTACTATTGGCTTGGATGATATGGTTCATGAGTTTAGTTTCTCTCAATTTAGTAAACAACATCGTGAGGAAGAATTGCCTAGTAAAGATGAGATTATTGGTCTTGCTTCTATTGTTGTACCTCCTAGTGATCCTTTAGAACACTATTTGCTAGACCATGAAAATGATATGATCATGAATGAAAGAAGGGAAATAGATGAAGTATTCTTTAAACAGGAACCTATTCTGCAACACAATTTGCCTGTTGAAATCCTAGGGGATCCTCCTCCACCCAAGGGTGATCCCGTGTTTGAGCTTAAACCGTTGCCTGATAATCTTAAATATGCTTATCTTGATGAAAATAAAATATATCCTGTCATTATTAGTGCTAACCTTTCAAAGCATGAAGAAGAAAGATTATTGAAAACTCTGAAGAAGCACCGTGCCGCTATTGTATATACTCTGGATGATCTTAAGGGCATCAGTCCCACTCTATGTCAACATAAAATAAATTTGGAAGCAGATGCCAAACCAGTTTATGATCCTCAACGACGTTTGAATCCTAAAATGAAAGAAGTGGTAAGAAAAGAAATACTCTAGCTTCTGGAGGCAGGTATAATTTATCCCGTTGCTGATAGTCAGTGGGTAAGTCCTGTCCATTGTGTCCCTAAGAAGGGAGGTATTACTGTTGTCCCTAATGATAAAGATGAATTGATTCCGCAAAGAATTATCACAGGTTATAGGATGGTTATTGATTTCCGCAAATTAAATAAAGCTACTAAGAAAGATCATTACCCCTTACCTTTTATTGATCAAATGCTAGAAAGATTATGCAAACATACACATTATTGCTTTCTAGATGGTTATTCTGGTTTCTCTCAAATACCTGTGTCGGCTAAAGATCAATCAAAGACTACTTTTACATGCCCTTTTGGTACTTTTGCTTATAGACGTATGCCTTTCGGTTTATGTAATGCACCTGCTACCTTTCAAAGATGCATGATGGCTATATTCTCTGACTTTTGCGAAAAGATTTGTGAGGTTTTCATGGACGACTTTTCCGTTTATGGTTCCTCTTTTGATGATTGCTTGAGCAATCTTGCTCGAGTTTTGCAGAGATGTGAAGAAACTAATATTGTCTTGAATTGGGAAAAGTGCCACTTTATGGTTAATGAAGGTATTGTCTTGGGGCACAAAGTTTCTGAAAGAGGTATTGAAGTTGATAAAGCCAAGGTTGATGCTATTGAAAAGATGCCATGTCCCAAGGACATCAAAGGTATAAGAAGTTTCCTTGGTCACGCCGATTTTATAGAAGGTTCATTAAGGACTTCTCAAAAATTTCTCGGCCTTTGACTAATTTATTACAAAAAGATGTACCATTTGTCTTTGATGATGATTGTGTAGAAGCATTTGAAATACTTAAGAAAGCATTAGTCTCTGCACTTGTTGTTCAGCCACCTGATTGGAATTTACCCTTTGAAATTATGTGTGATGCTAGTGATTACGCTATAGGTGCTGTTCTAGGGCAAAGAGTTGATAAGAAATTAAATGTTATCCATTATGCTAGTAAGACTCTAGACAATGCTCAAAGAAATTATGCTACTACTGAAAAGGAACTTTTAGCAGTTGTATTTGCTTGTGATAAATTCAGACCCTATATTGTTGATTCTAAAGTAACTATTCGCACAGATCATGCTGCTATTAAATACCTTATGGAAAAGAAAGATGCAAAACCTAGACTTATTAGATGGGTTCTCTTGCTGCAAGAATTTGATTTGCATATTGTTGATAGAAAAGGAGCTGAGAACCCTGTTGCAGACAACTTATCTAGGTTAGAGAATGTTCTTGATGACCCACTACCTATTGATGATAGCTTTCCTGATGAATAATTAAATGTCATAAGTACTTCTCGAAGCACTCCATGGTATGCTGATTATCCTAATTATATTGTTGCTAAATTTATACCACCTAGCTTCACATACCAATAAAACAAAAAGTTTTTCTAGGACTTGCGACATTACTTTTGGGATGACAGACATCTTTATAAAGAAGGAGTATATGGTGTTATTAGACGTTGTGTACCTGAGCATGAACAGGAACAGATCCTACGCAAGTGTCACTCCAAAGCTTATGGAGGACACCATGCTGGAGATAGAACTGCACATAAGGTATTGCAATCCAGTTTTTATTGGCCTACTCTCTTCAAGGATGCCCGTAAGTTTGTTTTGTCTTGCAATGAATGTCAAAGAATTGGTAACATTAGTAGACGTCAAGAAATGCCTATGAATTATTCACTTGTTATTGAACCATTTGATGTTTGGGGCTTTGATTATATGGAACCTTTTCCTGCCTCTAATGGATATACACATATTTTAGTTGCTGTTGATTACGTTACTAAGTGGGTAGAAGCTATTCCAACTAGTAGTGCTGATCATAACACTTCTATTAAAATGCTTAAGGAAGTTATTTTTCCGAGGTTTGGAGTCCCTAGATATTTAATGACAGATGGTGGTTCATACTTTATTCATGGTGCTTTTCGTAAAATGCTTGCTAAGTATGACGTTAATCATAGAATTGCATCTCCTTATCACCCGCGGTCTAGTGGTCAAGTAGAATTGAGCAATAGAGAGCTCAAATTAATTTTCCAAAAGACTGTCAATAGGTCCAGAAAGAATTGGTCCAAGAAACTGAATGACGCATTATGGGCCTATAGAACTGCATAAAAGAATCCTATGGGTATGTCTCCGTATAAGATCGTTTATGGAAAAGCATGTCACTTACCTCTCGAACTAGAACATAAGGCATATTGGGCTATTAAAGAGCTCAATTATGATTTCAAACTTGCCGGTGAGAAGGGTTATTTGATATTAGCTCACTTGATCAATGGAGAACCCAAGCTTATGAAAATGCCAAGTTGTTTAAAGAAAAAGTTAAAAGATGGCATGACAAAAGGATACAAAAGCGTGAGTTTAACGTAGGTGATTATGTATTGCTATACAACTCTCATTTAAGATAACTTCTCTCTAAATGGGAAGGTCCTTATGTTATCGAGGAAGTCTATCGTTCCGGTGCCATAAAAATCAACAACTTCGAAGGCACAAATCCGAAGGTGGTAAATGGTCAAAGGATCAAACACTATATCTCAGGTAATCCTATAAATGTTGAAACTAATATTATTGAAACCGTAACCCCGGAGGAATACATAAGGGACACCCTCCAGACCGTTCCAGACTCCGAAAAGTAATAGGTATGTGATACGGTAAGTAAACCAACTCCAAAACAATTTTTAAGGCAATATTTATCCGTTTTGGAATATTTAGAAAAATAGAAAAAAAGTAGCAGTCCAGGGAGGACACGAGGCCTCCACGAGGGTGGAGGGCGCCCCCCCCTACCTCGTGTGCCCTCTGGACTCCGTTTCCTTGCACGATACGTATTTTGGTCGGTAAAAATTCATTATATATACTCTCGAAGGTTCTGACCCCCGTACCATGCAAATATCCTCTATTTTGGTTTCGAGCTGTTTCTGTTGCAAATTTAGAGCACCATGACTTCTCCCTCCACCAACAATGAAGACAAGGATGCTTGGCTATTGAAGATAGAGTTGAAAAGAGAGGAACCAAAAGAGATCAACAAGGATGAAAGGATCAAGAAGGCCATGGAGGTTCAAGCTCCGGTGGTGAAAGAAGAAGACATCCCTCAACCTTTACCTAACCTTTTCACTCCAAAAGAGATTGAAGCCTTCAAGATGATTGAGTTAGCCCGCATACAGAACAAGTATCTCACACGGGAGAATATTTTGTTGAAGGATCATATTGCTGGGCTCAAGGGCATTATCCACAAATTGGAGGAGCTTTTACGCTCGATGTGCGATTATCCACCGTCATCATCACCACCTCCATCACCTCCGAGGAAATAATCACATTGGTATGGGCGCTCCCTTGGAAACTGCCAAGCTTGGGGGAGGTGCCCTGGAATCGTATCACCATCACAACTCCTACCTTTACTGTTTTTCTTAGTTCGATCCTTTTAATAGTATCTTGATCTAGTAGAATAAAGTCATGGCATGATCTAGTTTTGAGTTTTGCTTTATGATCCTTCTTTGTAATCGAGTCCGTGAGCTATATAATAAAGATTAGTGTTGAGTCAAGGGCTTGATTATTTTGTCATGATCTTGGGTGATTAGAAGAAATAGAATTAAAAGAATCAAAGAGTTCATATTGATCTTATTGAAAGTAATGACTTCACATAGAAAGAGTATGATGACTAAAAGTTGTTGGGAGTTGGCAAATATAGCGTTGGTCATCGTTGCAATTAATAGGATGTAATAAGGAAAGAGAGGTTTCACATATAGATATATTATCATTGACATCTTTTATGATTGGGAGCACTCATTAAAATATGACATGCTAAAGAGTTGAGGTTGGACAAGGAAGACAACATAATGAGTTATGTTTTCTTACATCCGAGATAAAGTATGTTGTCATGGATCCTCTACCGTGTTGAGCTTGCCTTTCCCCCTCATGCTAGCCAAATTCTCAGCACCAAGTAGAAATACTACTTGTGCTTCCAAATACCCTTAAAGCCAGTTTTGCCATGAGAGTCCACCATATCTACCTATGGATTGAGTAAGATCCTTCAAGTAAGTTGTCATCGGTGCAAGCAATAAAAATTCCTCTCTAAATATGCATGACTTATTAGTGCGGAGAAAATAAACTTTGTACGAACTTGTTGTGGACGCAATAAAAGCGACGGACTGCATAATAAAGGTTCACATACAAGGGGCAATATAAAGTGACGTTCTTTTGCATTAAGATTTTGTGCATCAACCCTAAACATGCATGACAACCTCTGCTTCCCTCTGCGAAGGGCCTATCTTTTATTATTATCCTCTACCTTATGCAAGAGTCACGGTGATCTTCACCTTTCCTTTTTCATTTTATCATTTGGCAAGCTCACCATGTTGGAAAGAACATGATATATATATCTAATTGGATGTAGGGGAGCATGAATTATTATTGTTGACATTACCCTTGAGGTAAAAGGTTGTGGGGCAAAACTATAAGCCCCTATCTTTCTCTCTGTCCGACTAAAACTCCGTAACCACAAGTATTGCGCGAGTGTTAGCAATTATGAAGGACTAAGTGATAGTTGAGTATGTGGACTTGCTTTTAAGCTCTGACATAGACTCTTTCCGATGTTATGATAAATTGCAATTGCTTCAATGAATGAGGTTATAATTTGTTGGTGCTCAATAAGGTTTCTGATTCATACTTTTGCATTGTGAAAAGATCATCACTTGAACATAAGTAATCATATGACAAAATCTATATATGTTGCTGTTATGAAATAATCATGATGCCTTCATGTCCGTATTTTATTTTTATCGACGCCTCTACCTCTAAACATGAGGACATATTGATTGTTATCAGCTTTTCGCTTGAGGACAAGCGAGGTCTAAGCTTGGGGGAGTTGATACGTCCATTTTGCATCATGCTTTTATATCAATATTTATTGCATTAAGGGCTGTTATTTCATGTTATGTCACAATACTTATGGCTATTCTTTCTTATTTTACAAGGTTTACATGAAGAGGGAGAATGCCGGCAGCTGGAATTCTAGGCTGGAAAAGGATCAAATATTGGAGGCCTATTCTGCACAACTCCAAAAGTCCTAAAACTCCATGGAACATCTTAAAATAAATAAAGAAAAATCGTCGCCAAAGATGAAGGCTAGGGGGCCCACACCCTGCTCACGAGGGTGGGGGGCGCCCCCTCCCCCCTGGGCGCGCCCCCCTACCTCGTGGGCCCCCTGGTGGCTCTCCGACACCCATCTTCTCCTACATGAAGTCTTTCGATGAGAAAAAAATAGAAGGCAACTTTTCGGGACAAGACTCTGCTGCCACGAGGCGGAACCTTGGCGGAACCAATCTAGGGCTCCGGCAGAACTGTTCTGCCGGGGACACTTCCCTCTGGGAGGGGGAAATCATCACCATCGTCATCACCAATGTTCCTCTCATCGGGAGAGGGCAATCTCCATCAACATCTTCACTAGCACCATCTCATCTCCAAACCCTAGTTCATCTCTTGTATCCAATTCTTGTCTCCAAGTCCGGCATTGGTGCTAGTAGGTTGCTAGTAGTGTTGATTACTCCTTGTAGTTGATGCTAGTTGGTTTATTTGGTGGAAGATCATATGTTCAGATCCTTTATGCATATTATTACCCCTCTGATTATGAACATGAATGTGCTTTGTGAGTAATTACGTTTGTTCCTGAGGACAAGGGAGAAGTCTTGCTATTAGTAGTCATGTGAATTTGGTATTCGTTCGATATTTTGATAAGATGTATGTTGTCTAACCTCTAGTGGTGTTATGTGAACGTCGACTACATAACACTTCACCATTATTTGGGCCTATAGGAAGGCATTGGGAAGTAATAAGTAGATGATGGGTTGCTAGAGTGACAGAAGCTTAAACCCTAGTTTATGCGTTGCTTTGTAAGGGGCTGATTTGGATCAATATGTTTCATGCTATGGTTAGGTTTACCTTAATACTTTTGTTGTAGTTGCGGATGCTTGCAATAGAGGTTAATCATAAGTGGGATGCTTGTTCAAGTAAGAACAGCACCCAAGCACCGGTCCACCCACATATCAAATTATCAAAGTACCGAACGCGAATCATATGAGCATGATGAAAACTAGCTTGACGATATTCCCATGTGTCCTCGGGAGCGCTTTTCCTATTATAAGAGTTTGTCCAGGCTTGTCCTTTGCTACAAAAAGGATTGGGCCACCTTGCTGCCCTTTATTTACTTTTGTTACTTGTTGCTCGTTACAATTTATCTTATCACAAAACTATGTGTTACCACTTATTTCAGTACTTGCAGAGAATACCTTGCTGAAAACCGCTTATCATTTCCTTCTGCTCCACGTTGGGTTCGACACTCTTACTTATTGAAAGGACTACGATAGGTCCCCTATACTTGTGGGTCATCAATCGCCGTCGGCACGCTACCTCTACATCTACCTTCGGGATTAGTTTTAGACCAAAATAATTGTTATTCGGTGCCAGCGTTGAGCATGAACATTATATCTGGATCTTGTTTGATGCGAGATGGTTATTCATTTAAATTAGAGAATAATGGTTGTTCTATTTATATGAGTAATATCTTTTATGGTCATGTACCCTTGATGAGTGATCTATTTTTACTAAATCTTGATAGTAGTAATACACATGTTCATAGTATTGAAGCCAAAAGATATAAGTTTAATAATGATAGTGCAACTTATTTGTGGCACTGCCGTTTAGGTCATATTGGTGTAAACCGCATGAAAAAACTCCATGCTGATGGGCTTTTGGAATCACTTGATTACGAATTACTTGATGCTTGCGAACCATGCCTCATGGGCAAGATGACTAAGACTCCGTTCTCCAGAATAATGGAGCGAGCAACAGACTTGTTGGAAATAATACATACTGATGTATGCGGTCTGATGAGTGTTGATGCTCGTGGCCGGTATCGTTATTTTCTTACCTTCACAGATGATTTGAGCAGATATGTGTATATCTACTTGATGAAACATAAGTCTGAAACATTTGAAAAGTTCAAAGAATTTCAGAGTGAAGTGGAAAATCATCGTAACAAGAAAATAAAGTTTCTACGATATGATCGTGGAGGAGAATATTTGAGTTACGAGTTTGGTCATCATTTGAAACAATGCGGAATAGTTTCGCAACTCACGCCACCCGGATCACCACAGCGTAATGGTGTGTCCAAACGTCGTAATCATACTTTATTAGATATGGTGCGGTCTATGATGTCTCTCACTGATTTATCGCTATCATTTTGGGGTTATGCTTTAGAGACGGCTGCATTCACGTTAAATAGGGCACCATCTAAATCCGTTGAGACGACACCTTATGAACTGTGGTTTGGCAAGAAACCCAAGTTGTCGTTTCTTAAAGTTTGGGGCTGCGACGCTTATGTGAAAAAGCTTCAGCCTGGTAAGCTCAAACCCAAATCGGAGAAATGTGTCTTCATAGGGTACCCACAGGAGACTGTTGGGTACACCTTCTATCACAGATCCGAAGGCAAGATATTCGTTGCTAAGAATGGATCCTTTCTAGAGAAGGAGTTTCTCTCGAAAGAAGTGAGTGGGAGGAAAGTAGAACTTGATGAGGTAACAGTACCTGCTCCCTTATTGGAAAGTAGTTCATCACAGAAATCAGTTCCAGTGATTCCTACATCAGTAAGTGAGGAAGCTAATGATAATGATCATGAAACTTCTGATCAAGTTACTACCGAACCTCGTAGGTCAACCAGAGTAAGATCCGCATCGGAGTGGTAGGGTAATCCTGTTCTGGAAGTCATGTTACTTGACCATGACAAACCTACGAACTATGAGGAAGCGATGATGAGCCCAGATTCTGCAAAATGGCTTGAGGCCATGAAATCTGAAATGGGATCCATGTATGAGAACAAAGTATGGACTTTGGTTGACTTGCCCGATGATCAGCAAGCCATAGAGAATAAATGGATCTTCAAGAAGAAGACTGACGCTGATAGTAATGTTACTGTCTACAAAGCTCGACTTGTTGCGAAAGGTTTTTCGACAAGTTCAAGGAGTTGACTACGATGAGACCTTCTCACCCGTAGTGATGCTTAAGTCCGTCCGAATCATGTTAGTAATTGCCGCATTTTATGATTATGAAATTTGGCAAATGGATGTCAAAACTGCATTCCTTAATGGATATCTTAAAGAAGAGTTGTATATGATGCACCAGAAGGTTTTGTCGATCCAAAAGGTGCTAACAAAATGTGCAAGCTCCAGCAGTCCATTTATGGACTGGTGCAAGCCTCTCGGAGTTGGAATATACGCTTTGATAGTGTGATCAATGCATATGGATTTATACAGACTTTTGGAGAAGCCTGTATTTACAAGAAAGTGAGTGGGAGCTCTGTAGCATTTCTGATATTATATGTGGATGACATATTGTTGATCGGAAATGATACTGAATTTCCGAATAGCACAAAAGGATACTTGAATAAGAAATTTTCAATGAAAGACCTTATATATTGGGCATCAAGATCTATAGAGATAGATCAAGACGCTTAATTGGACTGTCACAAAGCACATACCTTGATAAAGTTTTGAAGAAGTTCAAAATGGATCAAGCAAAGAAAGGGTTCCTGCCTGTGTTACAAGGTGTGAAGTTGAGTCAGACTCAATGCCTGACCACTACTGAAGATAGAGAGAAAATGAAGGTCATTTCCTATGCTTCAGCCATAGGTTCTATCATGTATGCAATGGTGTGTACAAGTCCTGATGTGTGCCATGCTATTAGTTTAGCAGGGAGGTACCAAAGTAATCCAGGAGTGGATCACTGGACAACGGTAAAGAACATCCTAAAATACCTAAAAAGGACTAAGGATATGTTTCTCGTTTATGGAGGTGACAAAGAGCTCGTCATAAACGGTTACGTCGATGCAAGCTTTGACACTGATCCGGATGAGTCTAAATCACAAATCGGATACATATTTTTATTGAATGGTGGAGCTGTCTGTTGGTGCAGTTCCAAGCAGAGTGTCGTGGTGGGATCTACGTGTGGAGCGGAGTACATAGCTGCTTCAGAAGAAGCAAATGAAGGAGTCTGGATGAAGGATATCCGATCTAGGTGTCATACCTAGTGCATCGGGTCCAATGAAAATCTTTTGTGACAATACTTGTGCAATTTCCTTGGCAATGGAATCCAGATTTCACAAGAGAACCAAGCACATCAAGAGATGCTTCAATTCCATCCACGACCAAGTCAAGGAGGGAGACATAGAGATTTGCAACATACATACGGATCTGAATGTTGTAGACCCGTTGACTAAGCCTCTCTCACGAGCAAAACATGATCATCACCAAGACTCCATGGATGTTAGAATCATTACAATGTAATCTTGATTATTGACTCTAGTGCATGTGGGAGACTGATGGAAATATGCCCTAGAGGCAATAATAAAGTTGTTATTTATATTTCCTTATATCATAATAAATGTTTATTATTCATGCTAGAATTGTATTAACGAGAAACTTCGTACATGTGTGAATATATAGACAAACAGAGTGTCACTAGTATGCCTCTACTTGACTAGCTCGTTAATCAATGATGGTTAAGTTTCCTAGCCATGGAAAATAGTTGTCATTTGATGAACGGGATCACATCATTAGAGAATGATGTGATTGACTTGACCCATCCGTTAGCTTAGCACGATGATCGTTTAGTTTGTTGCTATTGCTTTCTTCATAACTTATACATGTTCCTATGACTATGAGATTATGCAACTCCCAAATACCGGAGGAACACTTAGTGTGCTATCAAACGTCACAACATAACTGGGTGATTATAAAGATGCTCTACAGGTGTCTCCGATGGTGTTTGTTGAGTTGGCATAGATCGAGATTAGGATTTGTCACTCCAATTGTTGGAGAGGTATCTCTGGGCTCTCTCGGTAATGCACATCACTATAAGCCTTGCAAGCAATGTGTCTAATGAGTTAGTTGCGGGATGATGCATTACGAAACGAGTAAAGAGACTTGCCGGTAACGAGATTGAACTAGGTATTGAGATACCGACAATCGAATCTCGGACAAGTAACATACCGATGACAAAGGGTACAACTTATGATGTTATGCGGTTTGACCGATAAAGATCTTTGTATAATATGTAGGAACCAATATGAGCATCCAGGTTCCGCTATTGGTTATTGACCAGAGATGAGTCTCGGTCATGTCTACATAGTTCTCGAACCCGTAGGGTCCGCATGCTTAACATTCGGTGACTATCGGTATTATGAGTTTATGTGTTTTGATGTAACGAAGGTTGTTAGGAGACCCGGATTTGATCACGTGCATGGCGAGGAGTCTCGAAATGGTCGAGACATAAAGATCGGTATATTGGAAGCCTATGTTTGGACATCGGAATGGTTCCGGGTGAGTTCGGGCATTTACCGGAGTACCGGGGCGTTACCGGAACCCCCCAGGGAGTATATGGGACTTATTGGGCCTTAGTGGAATAGAGGAGAGGAAGGCCAAGGTGGAGGGCACGCCCCCACTAGCCCGATCTGAATTGGGTGGGGGCCGGACCCCCCCTTCCTTCCTGCTCTCTCCCCCTTCCTTCTCTCCTACTCCAACAAGGGAAAGGGGGAATCCTACTCCCACCGGGAGTAGGACTCCCCCCTTGGGCGCGCCATAGAGGGTCGACCCTCCCCCTCCTCCACTCCTTTATATACGGGGGAGGGGGGCACCCCATAGAAACACAAGTTGATTGTTTAGCCGTGTGTGGTGCCCCCTCCATAGATTTCCACCTCGGTCATATTGTTGCAGTGCTTAGGCAAAGTCCTGCATCGGTAACTTCATCATCACCATCATCATGCCATCATGCTGACAAAGCTCTCCCTCGACACTCAGCTGGATGTAGAGTTCGTGGGACGTCACCGAGCTGAACATGTGTAGATCACGGAGGTGCCGCACCTTCGGTGCTAGGACCGGTCGGATTGTGAAGATGTACGACTACATCAACCGCGTTGTCATATCGCTTCCGCTTACGGTCTACGAGGGTACGTGGACTACACTCTCCCCTCTCGTTGCTATGCATCACCATGATGGATCTTGTGTATGCGAGTTTTTTTTGAAATTACTGCGTTCCCCAACACGCCGGAGTTTGCCGGTGCGAAGGAAGGGGCACGGGTGGGGATGGTGGTTGTGGGGGGCGGTGGCCTGGCGGTGGTGG
>NC_041385.1:398717166-398798954 GCF_002162155.2 Triticum dicoccoides | reverse complement strand
GGTTCGGTCGGCAGCCCGTGCAGTTTTCTATATGGGAAGAATCAGAGACGAGGAAGAAGAAGGGTTAGGAGACGTAGGATCTTCATCCAACCGCCTGAAATGGTTGACTGACTGAAATGACAAAAGTCACGCCTTTATATTCAGTACCATCATCGTAGCTGCTGAGCGCTGCTCATGAATCCATCAAGCTAAACAACGTGCCACTCATAATTCCAAACTTGTTGCTCAATACGAATCTGATATGATGCTGATATTACTAAAACAGACAACGTTTAATTGTCAGCTAATGTTCCTACTTTACTTTCGAAAAGCACGTGCACCACATATATATAGAGAGAGCAGGGAGTTGCATTCTTAATGCGCTCTAGTTCATCATGTGTGGGCACTGCGCAACGAACATTTTATTATCCAAAATCTGCTTGCTCTTCTTTAGCATGTTCCTCTTCCATTCTTCTTTAATAAGTACTCTCTTCGTTCCTAAATACAAGTCTTTTTATAGATTCCACCATGGCATATTGAGCAAAATGAGTGAATCTACACTCTAAAATGTATTTGTATACATCTGTATGTGATCCATGGTGGAAATCTCTACAAAGACTTATATTTTGGAACGGGGGGAGTATGATAGTAGTATAGTATGTTCCTCGTAGTGATGATGAGCATGGACATTTGCAACGTAGGGGTATGTACGGTCGGTTGTGATGGACACTTTGAACTCTTTGGGCCTCTTCGATTCGTAGGATTTTGTAAACA
The DNA here is from genome assembly GCF_002162155.2 of Triticum dicoccoides. Taxonomy (NCBI): domain Eukaryota; kingdom Viridiplantae; phylum Streptophyta; class Magnoliopsida; order Poales; family Poaceae; genus Triticum; species Triticum dicoccoides. Next base: position 398,798,201 of record NC_041385.1, on the reverse strand, counting down.
TAGGAATAGGAATTGTAGTGGCCTGCCCACTTGAATCCTATAAGATTAGCAAGGAAATGCGGGGAGCTGTGTCGCCTTTGAGAGTTACACTGATATTAACAGTACCGCACCTTCAGTTGAAGAGAGCTGGTATCTAAAGCCTTTCTAGCCGTACCGGCAATACTAGCACATATATTCCAGCAAGTTCCACTTTCCTGAATTTACTCCTGATGCTTAGGTTTTTCCCATTACGATCTGCGTAGGTGCTTTGTGTCCTACTAGCAGCTGTCCACCCTTTGAAGCTAAATAACACACCAATCATACGTCCTAAGGTTCTTCAAATATGAATGTGATATGATACTGACATTAGCTAACAGACACACATTTAATTGGTTAGCTAATGCTCCCAATTGAGTTTCCAAATGCATGTGGCCACATATAGAGAGACATCATGGAATTGCATTTCTTTGGGCGCTCTGATACATCATGGGTGGGCAACTAACATTGTATAAAAAGAAGGGGAATCTCAACAATATGCTTCCCCTTCTATTCTTTAACATGTTCCTCTTCTGTCCTTCTTTAGTAAGCACAATATGTTCCTAGTCAAGAAGGGGAGCAGGGACACCTGCAGTCGATAGCTCTATTGGGCCGGTTCTGCTAAATGATTTCCCACTTCGAGTTGGCCTGCCATAATACCCCAGAAATGGTGGGAGCCGTGCGGTCTTTGATAGATTAAACTGATAGTAACAGTTGTGCGCCTTCAGATGAATAGAGCTGGCATGTAGGTGATCGATATGATGCATATTAGTAGCGGCAAAACCCTGTGTTTTACAGCCAGTTCCCCTTTCCCGATTTATTTATGGCGGTTATGGTGTATCCTTATTATCTATACTACGATCTGCCTACTGGTTCTACGCTCTCGTTATCATGGTTTGGCAATAAGCTTTCTATAGGGTGTATTATGAACCTATCATCTGCCAACTATCCTTACATCTGGGGCTCCCAACAGGGAGCCTATTTTTGGGTGTAGTTGTGCTAGATTATCTTAATCTACTCACCATTACATCACACGTGGGCTCTCTCATCAGAATCCAGTGATAGCACACAAGGGTTTACAGGGAGCCTCTATTATATTACAATATCCTCTGCATTACAAAGATAATCTCACTACTATTTGTGTTTTCATGCTTCACAGATGTTGTACGTAATCACAATGAATATAAGAATGCACACATCAGAAGAATACTGCGAAATAGTTCAACGGGTAACAAACTTGGCATTGATACGTCTCCAACGTATCTATAATTTTTGATTGTCCCATGCTATTATATTACCCCTTTTGGATGTTTATGGACTTTATTTTACACATTTATATCATTTTTGGGACTAACCTGCTAACCGGAGGCCCAGCCCGTATTGCTGTTTTTTTGTTGCCTATTTCAGTATTTCGAAGAAAAGGAATATCAAACGGAGTCCAAACGGAATGAAACCTTCGGGAGCGTGATTTTTGGAACGGACGTGATCCAGAGGACTTGGAGTGCAATTCAAGAAGCAGCCGAGGCCTCCACGAGATAGGAGGGCGCGCCCCCCCCCCCCTATAGGGTGCGCCCCCTGTCTCGTGGGCCCCTCGGGCGTCCACCGACGTACTTCTTCCTCCTATATAAGCCTACGTACCCCGAAAACATCTAGGGAGCCAACAAAACACAATTTCCACCGCCGTAACCTTCTGTATCCGCGAGATCTCATCTTGGAGCCTTCGCTGGCGCTCTGCCATAGGGGGAATCGACCACGGAGGGCTTCTACATCAACATCCTTGCCCCTCCGATGAGTTGTGAGTAGTTTACCACAGACCTACGGGTCCATAGTTATTAGCTAGATGGCTTCTACTCTCTTTTTGGATCTCAATACAATGTTCTCCCCCTCTCTTGTGGAGATCTATTCGATGTAAACTCTTTTTGCGGTGTGTTTGTCGAGATCCGATGAATTGTGGGTTTATGATCAAGTTTATCTATGAATAAAATTTGAATCTTCTTTGAATTCTTTTATGTATGATTGAGTTATCTTTGCAAGTCTCTTCGAATTATCAGTTTGGTTTGGCCTACTAGATTGATCTTTCTTGCCATGGGAGAAGTGCTTAGCTTTGGGTTCAATCTTGCGGTGTCCTTACCCAGTGACAGAAAGGGTTGCAAGGCACGTATTGTATTGTTGCCATCGAGGATAACAAGATGGGGTTTATATCATATTGCTTGAGTTTATCCCTCTACATCATGTCATCTTGCTTAATGCGTTACTCTGTTCTTATGAAATTAATACTCTAGATGCAGGCAGGAGTCGGTCGATGTGTGGAGTAATAGTAGTAGATGCAGGCAGGAGTCGGTCTACTAGTTGGGGACATGATGCCTATATACATGATCATGCTTAGATAATCTCATAATTATTTGCTTTTGTATCAATTGCTCGACAGTAATTTGTTCACCCACCGTAATACTTATGCTATCTTGAGAGAAGCCACTAGTGAAACCTATGGCCCCGGGGTCTATCTCTTATCATATTTGCTTCCAATCTACTTTTATTTGCATCTTTACTTTTTGCATCTATATTATAAAATACCAAAAAAATATTTATCTTATCTTACTATCTCTACTAGATCTCACTTTCGCAAGTGGCCGTGAAGGGATTGACAACCGCTTTATTGCGTTGGTTGCGAGTTCTTTGTTTGTTTGTGTAGGTGCGTGGGACTTTTGAGGAGCCTCCTTCTGGATTGATATCTTGGTTCTCAAAAACTGAGGGAAATACTTATGCTACTATTGCTGCATCACCCTTTCCTCTTCAAGGAAAACCAACGCAAGCTCAAGACGTAGCAAGAAGGATTTCTGGCGCCCTTGCCGGGGAGGTCTTCGCTCAAGTCAGGACATACCAAGTACCCATCACAAACTCATCTCCCTCGCATTTACATTATTTGCCATTTGCCTCTCATTTTCCTCTCCCCCACTTCACCATTGCCGTTTTATTCGCTCTGTCTTTCCCAATTCCTCTCTCTCTCTCTCTCTTTTCGCTTGCCTTTTTCTGCTTGCTCGTGTGCCTGTTTGTCCTTATGGCTTTGCCAAAGGATTCTGACCACCTTCTTAGAAGGTTGGAAGAGATTGAATCAAATATTAGAAGCTTTATGAATTTGCAATTTGAGCATAATAATTTCTTCAGAAAAGAGCTTAAGGAACAAAAAGGTTTTTGGGGGTTTATGAACAAATTACCCGGCTTGAAAATGCTATAGCCAAAATTTCTGATAAGCAAGCCACCTTAGTCAATAAGATGGCCGCCAAACCAGAAAAGTTAGATGAAAATAATGATGAGGATCTTAAAGTTATTGATGTGTTTCCTATTAGATCTATGTTTTGCAATATGAATCTTGATAATTATGGGACTGATGATGAGTCAACTTTACCTAGAAGGCGTCCCACAAATTCGGAGTTTTTAGATCTTGATGCTAAATTTGGTAAAATTGGGATTGGAGAGGTCACAACTTTAAATAGTATTGAACCCACTATCTCGGATTTCAAGGAATTTGATTATGATAATTGTTCTTTAGAAGGTTGTATTTCCTTGTTGCAATCCGTTGTTAATTCTCCTCATGCTTACAGTCAAAATAAAGCTTTTACCAAACATATTGTTGATGCCTTGATGCAATCTTATGATGAAAAAACTTAATTTGGAAGTTTCTATACCTAGAAAATTTAATGATGAGTGGGAACCTACTATAAAGATTAGAATTAAAGATCATGAGTGTTTTGCTTTGTGTGATTTGGGTGCTAGTGTTTCCACGATTCCGAAAACTTTATGTGATATTCTAGGTTTCCATGATCTTGACGATTGCTCTTTAAATTTGCACCTTGCGGATTCCACCATTAAAAAGCCAATGGGAAGGATCAATGATGTTCTCATTGTTGCAAATAGAAATTTGGTGCCCGTGGATATTATTGTTCTTGATATAGATTGCAATCTTTCTTGCCCTATTATTCTTGGTAGACCTTTCCTTAGAACGATTGGCGCGATTATTGATATGAAGGAAGGAAATATTAGATTCCAATTTCCATTAAAGAAAGGCATGGAGAACTTTCCAAGAAAGAAAGTCAAATTACCTTATGAATCTATCATGTGGGCTACTTATGAATTTAGTGCCAAAGATGGTACTACTTAGATCTATCTTCGCTTTTATGCATAGCTAGGGGCGTTAAACGATAGCGCTAGTTGGGAGGCAACCCAATTTTCTTTGTGTTTTTTGTTTTTGCTCCTGTTTAGTAATAAATCTTGCATCTACCTACTGTTTAGATGTGTTTTTATCTTTTGATTAGTGTTTGTGCCAAGTAGAACCTATAGGATAACCTATGATGATAGTTGATTTGATTCTGCTGAAAAACAGAAACTTTGCAAGCACTAATTTAGTTTTGTTAAATCACAGAAACGTGATTTTGCATTGATTCTTTTTTATTCTGATCAATAGACAAATTGTCCAGGACTTCTTATTTTGGTAGGAGTTTTAGAGTTCCAGAAGTTTGCATTAGTTACAGATTGCTACAGACTGTTCTGTTTTGGACAGATTCTGTTTTTTGTGTGTTGTTTGCTTATTTCGATGCATCAATGGCTAGTAAATTAGTTTATAAACCATAGAGAAGTTGGATTACAGTAGGTTTTAACACCAAAATAAATAAATAATGAGTTCATTATAGTACCTTATGTGGTGGTTTTGTTTTCTTTCACTAACGGAGCTTATAAGATTTCCTGTTGAGTTTTGTGTTGTGAAGTTTTCAAGTTTTGGGTAAAGCTTTTATGGACTATGTAATAAGGAGTGGCAAGAGCCTAAGCTTGGATATTCCCAAGGCACCCCAAGATATTCAAGGATAGCCAAAAGCCTAAGCTTGGGGATGCCCCGGGAAGGCATCCCCTCTTTCGTCTTCGTTCATTGGTAACTTTACTTGGAGCTATATTTTTATTCGCCACATGATATGTTATTTGCTTGGAGCATCGTGTATTATATTAGTGTTTGCCTTTTAGTTTACCACAATAATCCTTGCTGTACACATCTTTTGGGAGAAGCCTATTTGATTATAATTTGCTAGAATACTCTATGTGCTTCACTTATATCTTTTGAGCTTGATAGTTTTTGCTCTAGTGCTTCACTTATATCTTTTAGAGCACGGTGGTGACTTATTTTTATAGAAATTGCTAGTCTCTCTTGCTTCACTTATATTATTTTGAGAGTCTTTTAGAACAGCATGTTATTTGCTATGGTTATAAAATTGGTCCTAGAATGGTAGGCATCCAAGTTGGGTATAATAAAAACTATCATAGGAAGTGAATTGGATGTTATGATCAATTTGATACTTGATAATTGTTTTGAGATATGGAGGTAGTGATATTAAAGTCATGCTAGTTGGGTGATTATGAATTTAAAGAATGCTTGTGTTGAAGTTAGCAAGTCCCGTAGCATGCACGTATGGTTGAAGTTGTGTAACAAATTTGAAACATGAAGTGTACCTGGCTTGTGCATCCTTATGAGTGGCGGTCGGGGACGAGCGATGGTCTTTTCCTACCAATCTATCCCCCTAGGAGCATGCGCATAGTACTTGATTTTTGATGACTTCTAATTTTTTGCAATAATTATACGAGTTCTTTTGACTAATGTTGAGTCCATGGATTATACGCACTTTTACCTTTCCGCCATTGCTAGCCTCTTCGGTACCGTGCATTGCCCTTTCTCACCTTGAGAGTTGGTGCAAACTTCGCCGGTGCATGCAAACCCCGTGATACGATACGCTCTATCACACATAAACCTCCTTATATCTTCCTAAAAACAGCCACCATACCTACCTATTATGGCATTTCCATAGCCATTCCGAGATATATTGCCATGCAACTTTCCACCGTTCCGTTTATCATCATCATGACATACTTTACTTTTGTCATATTGCCATTTCATGATCATGTAGTTGACATCGTATTTGTGGCAAAGCCACCATGCATTATTTTTCATACATGTCACTCTTGATTCATTTCACCATCCCGGTACACCGCCGGAGGCATTCATATAGAGTCATATCTTGTTCTAGTTTCGAGTTGTAATTCATATGTTGTAATCAATAGAAGTGTGATGATCATCATTATTAGAGCATTTCCCAAATAAAAAAAAAGAAAATAAATAAAAAGGGCAATGTTACTATCTCTTTTTCCACACTTGTGCTTCAAAGTAGCACCTTGTTCTTCATGTATTGAGTCTCATATATTGTGCTTCAAAGTAGCACCATGTTTTTTGTATAGTGAGTCTCATAAGTTGTCTTTTTCATACTAGTGGGAATTTTTCATTATAGAACTTGGCTTGTATATTCCTACGATGGGCTTCCTCAAATGCCCTAGGTCTTCGTGAGCAAGCAAGTTGGATGCACACCCACTAGTTTTCTTTTGTTGAGCATTCATTTATAGCTCTAGTGCATCCGTTGCATGGCAATCCCTACTCCTCATGTTGACATCAATTGACGGACATCTCCATAGCTCGTTGATTATCCTCGTCAATGTGAGACTTTCTCCTTTTTTTGCCTTCTCCACACAATCCCATCATCATATTCTATTCCACCCATAGTGCTAGATCCATGGCTCACGCTCATGTATTGTGTGAAGGTTGAAAAAGTTTGAGATTATTTAAGTATGAAACAATTGCTTGGCTTGTCATCGGGGGTATAGAAGTTGGGAACATCTTTGTGTGACGAAAATGAAGCATAGCCTAACTATATTATTTTGTAGGGATGAACTTTCTTTTGCCATGTTGTTTTGAGAAGACACGATTACTTTGATTAGTATGCTTGAAGTGTTACTATTTCTTTTATCAATATGAACTTTTATTTTGAATCATTTGGATCTGAACATTCATGCCACAATAAAGAAAATTACATTAAGAATTCTAATAGGTAGCATTCCACATCAAAAATTCTCTTTTTATCATTTACCTACTCGAGGACGAGCAGGAATTAAGCTTGGGGATGCTTGATACGTCTCCAACGTATCTATAATTTTTGATTGTTCCATGCTATTATATTACCCCTTTTGGATGTTTATGGGCTTTATTTTACACATTTATATCATTTTTGGGACTAACCTACTAACTGGAGGCCCAGCCCGTATTGCTGTTTTTTGCCTATTTTGGTATTTTGAAGAAAAGGAATATCAAACGGAATGAAACCTTCGGGAGCGTGATTTTTGGAACGAACGTGATCCAGAGGACTTGGAGTGCAAGTCAAGAAGCAGCCGAGGCCTCCATGAGATAGGAGGGCGCCCCCCTATTGGGCGCGCCCCCTGTCTCGTGGGCCCCTCGGGTGTCCACCGACGTACTTCTTCCTCCTATATAAGCCTACATACCCCGAAAACATCCAGGGAGCCAACGAAACACAATTTCCACCGCCGTAACCTTATGTAGCCGCGAGATCTCATCTTGGAGCCTTCGCCGGCGCTCCACCGGAGGGGGAACCGACCATGGAGGGCTTCTACATCAACATCCTTGCCCCTCCGATGAGTTGTGAGTAGTTTACCACAGACCTACGGGTCCATAGTTATTATCTAGATGGCTTCTTCTCTCTTTTTGGATCTCAATACAATGTTCTCCCCCTCTCTTGTGGAGATCTATTCGATGTAAACTCTTTTTGCGGTGTGTTTGTCGAGATCCGATGAATTGTGGGTTTATGATCAAGTTTATCTATGAATAATATTTGAATCTTCTCTGAATTCTTTTATGTATGATTGCGTTATCTTTGCAAGTCTCTTCGAATTATCAGTTTGGTTTGGCCTACTAGATTGATCTTTCTTGGCATGGGAGAAGTGCTTAGCTTTGGGTTCAATCTTGCGGTGTCCTTACCCAGTGACAGAAAGGGTTGCAAGGCACATATTGTATTGTTGCCATCGAGGATAACAAGATGGGGTTCATATCATATTGGTTGAGTTTATCCTTCTACATCATGTCATCTTGCTTAATGCGTTACTCTGTTCTTATGAACTTAATACTCTAGATGCATGCAGGAGTCGGTCGATGTGTGGAGTGATAGTAGTAGATGCAGGAAGGAGTCAGTCTACTTGTTGCAGACGTGATGCCTATATACATGATCATGCCTAGATAATCTCATAATTATTCGCTTTTCTATCAATTGCTCGACAGTAATTTCTTCACCCACCGTAATACTTATGCTATCTTGAGAGAAGCCACTAGTGAAACCTATGGCCCCCGGGTCTATCTCTTATCATATTTTCTTCCAATCTACTTTATTTGCATCTTTACTTTTTGCATCTATATTATAAAATACCAAAAATATATTTATCTTATCATACTATCTCTATTAGATCTCACTTTCACAAGTGGTCGTGAAGGGATTGACAACCCCTTTATTGCGTCGGTTGCGAGTTCTTTGTTTGTTTGTGTAGGTGCGTGGGACTTTTGAGGAGCCTCCTACTGGATTGATACCTTGGTTCTCAAAAACTAAGGGAAATACTTACGCTACTATTGCTGCATCACCCTTTCGTCTTCAAGGAAAACGAACGCAAACTCAAGATGTAGCGGGCATCAAGGGATTGATGTCCATTGTGGATTCAATGAAACCCACATGCTCCCAACCTATAGATTCATATTCAGAATATGATCCTAATGACTATTCTGATCTCAAGGAGTCAAAGGCAGATGGCCTATCCTGTTCACCCAATAAGGTGCATGTTCTAATTTGGCAAGGTTTTATTCATTGCACATATCTTGCATAAGGTGTCTTGCATTTATTTTGCTTCGTTGCACCGCCATCTGCTTAGTTTACTCATGATATATGTGAAGATGCCATCCCCATCCATTATCAACACCTATTCCATTTTTCGTCATACCATGTTTTCCATTCAAATGTTGTTCTTGTGTTTCAGACATCCAAAAGGAAGAGGGTGATTGCAGAGCCTGAAGGAGTACAAGTAAAGTCCTTGAAAAAGGTGGTGCTACCGGAGAAGTCACATAGCACCCGACATATACTGGCGATAGAACCAGCGCCGCAAAACCTAGGATATCGCAACTATGCTGGTCGCTGCTTTGCTCTTGTGAGCACCTATTGTCCTATCGCTGTCCTTACATTCATACCTGGTGGATTGTGTGACATCGTTGCGCATTATAGCTTGCTTACCCACTATTCGCTCCAAATTATCAGATCTATATTAATGCTTAAATTAATGTAGAATAAACCCAATGCTTATGAAGAAATTTAGTTCTACATTGTTCTTGTAAGTATATGCTGTCCTTCATCACTATACTTATATTTGTCAGCTAGTTATTCATGTACACTTTGCAACTTATTTTCCCTTGTCCTCCATTTTTTACACATCAGATCTACATTTACACTTGCCAAAATATTGAATAAAACCAATGTTACTGAAGAAGTTTAGCTCCGCATTGCTCTTGTCAGTGCTTTCTGCCTGTATGTTGTATTTACATTTGTACTCTGCATCTTAAGTTAAATACTCCCTCCATTTTTGTATACAAGGCCATTATCAAAATTACAATTTGCAACTATACAAGGCCACTAACACCAATCGAGGTAAAATTGATGAGGTTTGCCTCGTACTAGTAACCGAGGACATTAATACCCCTTGCATGCATGTGGTAGTGAGAAGTTTGGTTTTCAAGTACCACATTAATCAACCAATGAGGAGTGAGAGGGTTTTCTTGTTGTGCGTTCAAGAAAAAAAAATACACATTAATTAACATGTCGAGCGAGGAGAAAAGACAAGCTTGCAACATTGGCTTAAGTAAGCATTAATTTTTACCTTGGTACCTGTAATATGGGTTTGTGGCCTTGTATACAAAAATGGAGGGAGTAATCGCCATTTGTTCCTATATTTTCACATCTATATTTACTCTTAACAAAATGTAGAATAAAGGCAATACTCTTGAAGAAGAGTGTGCAGTAAACTTCTTGAATTGCCCCCCCCCCCCATCAACATGGACAAGGCCTTATAGAGCATGTCTTCACTACTAATGTAAGTTTGTCCTCCTCGAGCCTTCAAAGTTGGTTGTGTATATTTGGATAGCTATGAGTGCAAATGCTGTTTATTTTTGTCGTCTGCATCAAATTGCTTGTTCAAAGTTTATAAAGTAGAAGTTCATAAACATAAGTTTGTGCTTCTCAATTTTAGTCTTTAGTTGTACAACTTAGTTCCTTATTCGTACCATGTAAATTAAACTAAACATAGCAAGTTATCTTATTTAGCAGTATGTGTATGCTTGTGTTCTTGATCTGCACAATGTCATATCCTGCTATGTCCCAACTATGAATAATGCCATATTGTATTAATGTTATTTAAATCGTGTCTCTTTATTTACCAATCTAAAATGGTATAAATTGACAGTACACTAACCATTCATGCTTATACGTTGTTTAGAACTACATCTATGCTTGTGTTCTTGATCTGTAATCTAGTGGTCTGATGAAGCTGGCCGTTCCTGCACAATGCCATTTCCTGCCGTCTTAACTATGAACAATGCCTATTATGTTAATGCTATTTGAAACCGTGTCTCTTTATTTCTGACAAATAAATGAGATGAATTGACATTGCTGATGCTTATACGTGCAAAACCTGTTATCTACCTACTTGTTTCTCTTTTAGGGTGATAACACTGCTGCTAGGAAGAACTGCCACCATGATAGTGAGTCGAACCCATTGTTTGTCCCTCTAACAAATATTCCAGAGGAGAAGGCAACACATCTTGAGGGTAGGGACAACCATGAAGTCACATCTTGATGTAGTGTCAAGCTTACTCAGTGACACAAGCTCGATGAAGTCACCGCCTAATCTGTTCGACTTCTTCAGTCTGAAATTAAAGTAGAAATACATGCTTCCGCTCAAATTCGACTGGAACTCCAATCTCTATGCAAGATTAACCGTAAGTACATGATGTTTATTGATGCTATGCAGCTTAAGTTGGTGGATATCAGCGCCAAAGAAGCGTAGTCTCATCAGGTTGCTAAGTTGCTTGTGCTGCAGCTCCTGGGATGGGCTAACCTTTCTTGAACTGTGTTGAAGTGCTGTCAGTTTTGTCTATTATTTTGTCCGCCTGTTAACTTCCACTGGTGGCGACCTGCCCAGTTTATGTAATCTGCTGTCTGGTTGCCCTTTATTATCACTGGCGGCGAACTTTGATGCCCAAGGGATGTAATATGTTGTAATTTCTTTGTTGTATAGTTGATGACCCACAAGTATAGGGGATCAATTGTAGCTCTTTTCGATTAGTAAGATTGTCGAACCCAACGAGGAGCAGAAAGAAATGTCTAGTAGTTTTTAGTAAGGTAATGTCTGCAAGTGCTGAAACTGTAAGTAGCGAGTAGTTTGATAGCAAGATAATTTGTAACGAGCAAGTAACGATAATTGTAACAAGTATGCAGCAAGGTATACCAATCCTTTTGAGGCAAAGGACAGGCTAAAATGGTCGCTTATGATAAGCAAAGTGTTCTTGAGGGTACACGTGAGTTTCATCTAGTCACTTTCATCATGTTGGTTTAACTCGTGTTCGCTACTTTGATAATTTGATATGTGGGTGGACTAGTGCTTAGGTGCTGTTCTTACTTGTACAAGCCTCCTACTTATGATTAACCCTCCCGCAAACATCCGCAACTACGAGAAAATTATTAAGAATAAATTCTAACCATAACATTAAACTTTTGGGTCCAATCGGTCCCTTATGGAATAGTGCATAAACTGGGGTTTAAGTTTCTGTCACTCTCGCAACCCACCATCTATTTACTACTCCACAATGCATTCCCTTAGGCCCAAATATGGTGAAGTGTCATGTAGTCGACGTTCACATGACACCACTAAGGGAATCACAACATACATACCATCAAAATATCAAACACATATCAAATTCACATGATTACTTGCAACATGATTTATCCCGTGACCTCAAGAACGAAAGTAACTACTCACAAATAATAAACATGCTCATGATCAGAGGAGTATTAAATAAAATCATGGATCTGAACTTATAATCTTCCACCAAATAAGCCATATAGTAATCAACTACAAGATGTAATCAACACTACTAGTCACCCCCTAGCACCAATCTATAGTCCCTGTAACAAGATTGAATACAAGAGATGAACTAGGGTTTGAGATGAGATGGTGCTGGTGAAGATGTTGATGGAGATTGCCCTCCCCAAGATGGGGGAGTTGTTGGTGATGAAGATGATGATGATTTCCCCCTCCGGGAGGGAAGTTCCCCCGACAGAATTGCTCTGCCGAAGGGCAAAAGTGCTCCTGCCCAAGTTCCGCCTCGAGACGGTGGCGCTCCGCCCCGAAAGTCTTCTCCTTATTTTTTCTAGGTAAAAATGACTTATATACCATAAGATGGGCATTGGAGGTGGGCTAAGGGGGCTACAACCCACCAGGGTGCGCCTGGGCTGCCTGGTGCGCCCAGGTAGTTTGTGCCCACCTAGTAGCCCCCCTCTGGTACTTATTGGCTCCAATAATTCTTATATATTCCATAAAAAATCTCCGTAAAGTTTCAGCTTGTTTGGAGTTGTCCAGAATAGGTGGCCTGACATAGCTTTTTCAGGTCCAGATTTCTAGCTGTCGGAATTCTCTCTCTTGGTGTGTACCTGGCAAATTCTGAGAGGAAATGCATTAGAATTACTCCAAAAAGCATTATTATGGATAAAAACATTATAAATAACAGTAAGAAAACATGATGCAAAATGGACGTATCAACTCCCCCAAGCTTAGACCTCACTTGTCCTCAAGCGAAAACCGAAATTGAAAAACATGTCCACATGATTTGAGAGAGGTGTTGATAAAAACAGAATACAGACATAGAAGCATCATGTTGATTATTATAACAATAACAAATTTAAACATAATACTTTTATCATAGAACTTGCATCATATACTTCCTATGAATAAGTAGCAGTTCATCACATAATCGAAGTTAAAGCAAAAACTCTACTAGAAACCAACAAACTATGTTCGCAGTCAACTTTGCAACTACAATTCATCATCTTTTCAGGAAGGGTCACGTGTCGGAGCCTTTAGGCAAGTCCACATACTCAACCATCATATACTCTTCTATGATTTCTAACACTCGCCGAGTACACATGAGCAAAACGTTTCAACCGGACACATAGGAAGATAGGGGCTTATAGTTTCGCTTCCCAACATACTCACCTCAACGGTGATGTCAACAATAATAACTCATGCTATCTACATTCAGCTGGACATATGTGCCTAGATCTTTCCTCACCACATGATGCTTGCCAAAGGAGAAAAATAAAAAGGAATAGACGGAAAACTTTGACTCTTTGCATAAAAGTAAATACATAAAAGTAAAGGATAAGCCCTTCGCAGAGGGAAGTAGAGGTTGCCATGCGCTTATTTGTTTGTATGCTCAATCCCTTAGTGCAAAATAACACCACGTTACATTGCCCCTTAAGATGACAACCTTTACACTACTCGGGAAAACCCTAGTAGTAGTGCGGGTTTTGAGGCTATCAGTAGCGCGGGCAGCCGCGCTACCAATAAGGCGCTACAGCTAACTGTTAGTAGTAGTGCGGTCTGTATCCGCGCTACTACTATGGACCATATCAGCAGTGCGTTTCCTTAGCGTGCTACTATTAATTAGCTGTAGCGATTTCCTGGCCCCGTGCTATTGCTATATCGTCCATCATTTATCCCATTTCAGCTTCAATAAACTGCAATTTCCAGATACTAGGTACTACTAGATATCAATTTCATAAAGCATTATAGGTACTAGGTAGTACTCCCTCGGTTCCAAATTACTCGTCGTGGTTTTAGTTCAAATTTGAACTAAAACCACAACGAGTAATTTGGAACGGAGGGAGTACTAGATAACAATTTTATATATACTGAACATGCATCCTCAAGCAGTACAAGGTGATCATCATATGTAGTTCTAGATGATATAGCCACACACACATATGTAGTTCTAGATGATATCGATGACGATCATCATCCTCAAGCCTGGGCGATGGGTGTTCGTGAACATAATTAGGATGGCCTGTCCAACACGAAGATTCTTGCCAACGAGGAATCTCTTCCACCCAACCGAGTTTAAGTGTGTGCGACTGTTTGTGTCCATGCGGTAAGTACAGGTGGTGATGGAGCCCCTTGCGGTAAGGCGTAGTCCAGCTGAGCCTTCTTCATCAGGATCGATACCACAACTCACACATAGGTTCTTTGGCAATTTCTGAATAAGAAAAACATATCAATTAATAAATAGCCTCGCACATACTCTTGCAAATATATTTCTATTAAGTCTAGATTTCTACACTATCAAAAGACACAATACTATGCAGTTGTACTAACTAATCATGAATTCTACTAATAAGTATATATGGATTATCTACACTATTAATAGTTCCTTGGATTCTACACTAATAAGCATGTGATCAGACTCTACACTAAAGCATTTGTAAGTATAACAATGAAGCATATATATATATATCATCAAATTAGTACAGTCAGTACGTATAACATACCATTTCATGCCGACCGACCATGGTACTTGTCAGGCGGGTCACGAATGGCACCCCGACAAAGTCATCACGTGGCGGAATTATGTCCCATAGGTTGCACACCTCCTCCTCGCTCAGCCTGAGCCACGATGGCTTCATGAAGTGGGTTCTCATCATCTTCATCGAGTGGGTCCTCATTATCTTCGTCATCTTCGTCATCTTCGTCATCTTCATCATCTTCCGCCAGGTTGAGATAAATGACAGCCAACTTGGGTCTTTCTGCTTTGAAGGAGAAGTTGATCAACTCGCCACCAATAAGACGCATACGAGCAAGGAAACAGGCCCATCCATCTCCTCCAATCTGCGACATATTGCGTCCTTTCTCGACCTCCATAGTGCACGGCCCCCCAGGAGCCTCAAAATGTCACAGTGTCTCCTGTCAGCTTGTTGAATTTCAACCTCACATTGCATGGGACGATCTTTGTAAAAAAAGAAAAATGACACAATGCAGTAATGCCAACACTAAAAATAAAATAGTTTTTACATTTCATCTAATTTCTTACCGCTGCATGACGAAAACTCGGCTGGAAGTAGATGCCGAACATCTTGCCAGTTGCAAGGCTGCTAGCGCACCTTGACTTGCACAGTCGACATAGTGGTGGTGGTGGTGGTGGCGCCATTTTCCTAAAAAACAAGTGGCAAATTTAACTAAATTGGCACCTACATTTTGCCAAAAAATAACTTATTACAAAAAAACAAAAGCATCTACCTATCCATGTAGAGAAAAAATAACAATAAAATGGTGCCTACTAAATCAACTAAATCAACAAGCCTACTAAATCCACTAGCATACTAAATGAACTAAATCAAAATGTTCTAAATCAACTAAATCAACAAGCCTACTAAATCAAAATGTTCTAAATCAACTAAATCAACAAGCCTACTAAATCAAAATGTAGCAGGGAGGAGGGGTTGTGGATGGAGGAGGGAGGAGGGAGAAGCAGGGGCGACTCGAGGAGGGAGAAGAGAGTAGGACGGAGGAGGAAGACGGAGCGAGGATGGGCCGGCCGGCGGCGAGTGGAGGGAGGACGGAGGAGGAAGGCAGAGCGAGGAGGGTCCGGTCAGCGGAGACACTGGAGGGAGGACAGAGGAGGATGCCGGTACCGAGTCCAGCGAGGAGGAGGAGGTGATGGCGGTGCAGATCGGAGGAGGGGCGACGGGGGAGGACCGACGTGGGTGAGGGGGAGATCGAGTGAGTTTGGATCGGATAGATCTAGAGGAGGGGGGGGGGCGATGGAATGGCTTAGCAGTAGCGCGCTATAGCAAAAGGCGCTAATGCTAAACGACCTAGCAGTAGTGCCTTTCAAAAAGAACGCTCTACTGCTATGTGTCAGCATGTAAAAATAGACATCAAAAATACATTGATCATCAATGATCTTTTTGTGTACAATCTGATTTGTCAATATGAGTTCTCACCAGTTTAGGAACTGGTGAAGACTCATATTGCGGCCACAAATTCTACACATAGAGTTCAATGAAGACCAAGTGCTTGTGAAAGTTTGAGAAGTAACATATTTAAGGTGGTACAAACTCCCTTCATGGAGCGAGGTGGGACTAATTTTTTTAGTAAATTTAGTAGTAGCGGTTATTGTGCAAACGCGCTTCTGCTATGATTCGTAGCAGCAGCGCTCTTAATATTAACGCGCTGCTGCTAGAACTAGCCTCGCGGCGGCGGCGTGGAAATTATAGCAGTAGCACGCCTTAGACCGGGCACGCTACTGATACATTTATTTTAGCAGCGTGTTTTGCACGCACGCGCTACTGCTAGTTAGCAGCAGCGCCTTATTTTAAAGCGTGTTGCTGGTAAGATTCTGTGTATAGGCTTTTCCCTTGTAGTGTTATTATGTAGTCTGTCGCTTTTATTCTTTGTCATCCAAGTTCATGCAACGCTCAATTTTCTATTACACTAAACAATCTCAAACATTTAGAAGCAATTTTTATTGCCTTTTTGCACCGATGACAACTTACTTGAGGGATCTTGCTCAATCCCTAGGTAGGTATGGTGGACACTTGAAAAAGATTTGGGTTTAAGGGTTTTTGGATGCACATGTAGTATCTCTACTTAGTGCGGAATTTTTGGCTAGCAAAGAAAGGGGGCATAAGCACCACATGTTGAAGGATCTATGACAATATGACTTCTATGTGAATATAAACAAACATAAACCATTACGTTGTCTTCCTTGTCCAACGTCAACAATTTTGGCATATAATATTTTGATGAGGGCTCACAATCACAAAAGATTTCTAGGATAGTATATTAATATGTGAATCTTCCCTTCCCTTATTAATTCTTGCATGAGTTGCATCATTGACTAATGCTATGTTTGTCAATCTCTAATAAAATTTCCTACTTACACTTTTCCTTATGTGGTGCTATCACCTACCATAGAATTAGTATATGATCTTATTGATTTATTTCCTTTATTTTATTCATTTTCTCTTTCTATTTTTCTTTTCTTATTTCTTTTCTTTATTTGCAACATGAAAGTAAAGAAAGCAAAAACTCAAAATAAACTATATTATATAACTTGCACATGATCACAATGATAGATCACTGAGCACACTCTCAAAGAAGAAAGGATCGAACTAAACTTTATTTCATCTAAAGCAAAAGGATCGAGCTAAGATAACTAAAGGAAAAAGATAGTGGGATGATACGATACCGGGGAACCTCCCCTAAGCTTGGCGAAAGCCAAGGGGAGTGCCCATACCCGATACTCAGTTCCCCTTTGGTGGTGAAGAAGGTGATGTTGGTGAAGAAGAAGAGATCTTGTCCTCGGATTTCCATGGCAGTGGTCCACCATCAAAAGAGGAGGACTGAGTCTCACGGGTCCTGTAACTAGCAGCCAAAGTCATACCTTTAAACCTCGCCTCATATTCAAAGACTTGGTTTTGAAGATCATAGATCTGGCTTAGGAGGAAGTTTATTTGCTCGTTGAGGGTGAAGATGATGTCCTTTGTGGGATTGCCATCCACCTTGAGATCATGGGAAAGCTCTGTGATCCTGAGGTGATTGGCATTGAGACCACGTTCCACCATCCCCTTTCACCGGAAGACTTCTTGCTCCATAGCTTTAAGCCTGGCCTCCATGGTTCCCGTGCCCTTCGGACCTTGCTCATCGCGGATGTATAACACCCCCTGACGCATCTGAATGGTTTGAGGGTGCTGCACCACCTCCTGCAGATATGGGTTGATGACGTTCTTGAAGAACTTGAAGAGGCCATGGTATATGGGATCTGATAGAAAACAACAAGAAAAGAGAACACATGATTTCTTCGCAATACGATGGTTAACAGGTTCGGGAAGTGTATATATATATATAATCTTGGAGGACAAGTACATGGAAAAAAACAGAGTACAGAATGTGCCTGGCGTGCCCTGGTGTCTTGTGCCCACTAGGGGACGCTTCCTGGGAGTTTCTTTATTTCCATAATTCTAAAATATTCCAAAACTAACAAAAAATATTTTTGCGGATTTTTCGGAGTCCGTTTACTTACCGTATCACATACCTCCTTATTTTGACAATTCTGGAGTGTTCCGGAAGGACTCGTTCATGTGATCTTCCAGCAACAAAGTTTGGATAATATTGCTTTCAACATTAATAGAGGTACCTGACATATAATGCTTTATTCATTGCCTATTGACAACCTTCGGAATTATTTATTTTGATGGCTCCAGACCGGTAATCCTCCTCGATGACATATGAGCCTTCCCATTTCGAGAGGAGCTTTCCGGCAAAGAATCTAAAACAAGAGTTGTACAAAAGAACATATTCTCCTACTTTAAACTCACGTTTTTGAATTCTTTTTTCATGCCATCTTTTGACTTTTTCTTTGAATAACTTTGCATTTTCATAAGCTTGGGTTCTCCATTCATTTAAAGAGCTAATATCAAATAACCTCTTTTCACCAGCAAGTTTGAAATCATAGTTGAGTTCTTTAACTACCCAATATGCTTTATGTTCTAACTCAAGAGGCAAATGGCAAGCTTTTCCATAAACCATTTTATAAGGAGACATACCCATAGGATTTTTATATGATGTTCTATAAGCCCAAAGTGCATCATCTAATTTCTTAGACCAATTCTTCTTGGACCTATTAACAGCCTTTTGCAAAATTAATTTTATTTCTCTATTGCTAAGCTCAACTTGACCACTAGACTAAGGATGATAGGGTGATGCAATTGTATGGTTAACATCATACTTAGCAAGCATTTTACGGAAAGCACCATGAATAAAGTGGGAACCATACTACAAAAAAATACACTTCCGTGATGATACGTGTTTGTCATAGTAGGTCGCGTTTTTTGTCATGCATGTACATCCATGACAAATTTATGACAGAATCAAGATAGTCATACCTGTGATGTCGTAGAAGTGTTCGATGACATTACCAAAATTATCATCACGGAAGTGTCCACTTCCATGACGATAAATCGCGTGTCACAGAAGTGCTTTCGTCAAGGGTGACCGACACATGGCATCCACCGTAACGGAACATCGTTAAGCTATCGGGTAGGGTTTTGGATCCGATAACCCGTTAACAGCCCCAACCAATGGGGATTCTCCACGTGTAAAATCATCATTGGCTGGAGGAAACACGTGTCGACTCATCGTTGGGACAGATGTCATCCACTCATTGGACAGAAGGCGCCTATGATGCGTCAACACGTGGCACGGCCAATCAAGTTTAAATGGGCCGGCCCAACTAAAGGCCCACAAGATTTTGCGGCCCATAATGGGCCAGCCCAGTTAAAGGCCCACGAGATTTTGCGGACTATAATGGGTTGGCCCAGCTAAAGGCCCACAAGATTTCGCGGGCCATAATAAGCCGGCCCAGGTAAAGGCCCACAAGATTTTTGTGTGCCATAATGGGCCGGCCCAGGTAAAGGCCCACAAAATTCTTGCGGATCATAATGGGCCGGCCGAGCTAAAGGCCCACGAGATTTCGCCAACATTAATGGGCCGGCCCAGCTGTAGGCCCACAAGATTTTGAGGACCCTAGTAGGCCGGCCCATTAACTGGCTGCCATGTTTTGGGCCAAATGCCGGCCCATAATTGATCCGGTCCATTAATGGTCTGCCACATTCCGGGCCTAATAATGGCCCATATAAGATCCGGCCCATTAAAAGCCTCCCACTTTCTCGGCCAAATCACGGCCCAGATTAGGTCCGGCCCTTTAAGAGGCTTTGCGCTCAATTATGGCCCATATCAGATTCGGCCCGTTGACTGGACGCTATGCTTTTGGGCCCACTTGGTAAACGCCCATTTAGTAATTCGTCCTGATATTAGTTTCGGCCTGTTAAGGGCCCATTTAACATTTCGTCCCTATATTAATTTCGGCCTGTTAAAAGCCCGTCATATAGTTGGGCCTAACTACGGCCCGGTTTGCATCCGGCCTGCTCGCAGCCGATATCTGATTGGGCCAAACAAGGACCAAGACGACATTGGCCTGTTAAAAGCCCGTGAATTGATTCGCACAATCATGGGCCGGGGTCCATTTCGGGCTGCCGCCGGCCCGTGAGCTATTCGGCACGTTTTAGGCCCAGCCTACTTCTCAGCCTCCTAAAAGCCCATTGAGTTTTCTTGCGAAAAGAGGGCCGGGGGTTACTCGGCCTATCAAAGGCCCGAATCTACTAGTGGGCCAGTTTGACGGGGCCCATGATGCGGATCATACATCGTGATTGCATGACGGCCCGATTATGTACCGTAATTTTACAGTTTGGCCGGTTTACTGCAAAGACAGGATATATATACAGTAAAATAACTGCAGCATCGTGAATAAGAAAAAACCTAGACTATACAATAAAGAAATTACGGCATATTACATCCACTGGGCATCAAAGTTCGCCACTATGATAATAAAGCACAAGCAGACAGGAGATTACATACACTAGGCATCAAAGATCGCCACCAGTGCAAATAAACACGCCGACAAAATAATATACAAAACGGACAACACTTCAATAGAGTTCAAGAAAGGTTAGCCCTGCTGGGGAGCTGCAGCGCAAGCAGCTGAGCAAGATGATGAGACTGTGCTTGTTCAACACTCATATCTTCCTCACTCTGAAAGATAAACAAGCAGACAGATGACAGGTTTTGCACATAAAAGTATGAGTGCTGACAATTCATCACATTTCTTACGACGAATAAAGTGACACAGTTTAAAATTGCATTAACACAATATGGTATTGTTCAGGTCAAGACATGGCAGGAATTGACATTGTGAAGGAGTTGGCAGCTTCACGACACCACTGGAGTACAGATCAAGAACTCATAAGTATCAATGGTTAGTATGCTGTCAATTTATCCCATTTCAGATTGGCAAATAAAGAGGCGGTTTAAATAATAGTAGAATGATATGACATTGTTCATAGTTAAGACATTGCAGAATATGACATTGTATTGTAGTGGGTAGGTTCACCACACCACTGGATTACGGATGAAGAACAGAAGCATACATGCAGTGCAAAAAGAAGATCACTTGCTCTATATAGTTTAATTTACATGGTATGAAGAAGGAACTTGGTTGTACAACTGAAAACTTAAATTGAGAAGGACAAACTTTTGTTTATGAACTACATAATAAACTTTAAACATGCAATTTGATGCAAACACCAAAAATAAAAAGCTGTTGCAGTCATGCCTAACCAAATATACACAACAAAGTTTGAAGGCTTGAGAAAGACAAACTTACATTACTGGTGAAGACAGGCTCTATAAAGCCCTTGTCCATGCTGATGGGGGGGGGCAATTCAAGAAGTTTAGCACAGAATGTTCTTCATAAGCATTGCCTTTATTCTACATTTTGTTAAGAGTAAATATAGATGTGATAATATACGAAAAAATGGAGAATATTTAAGATAAGATGAAGAGTGATGCTACATAACCAAGTAGCTATAAATGTATGCACAACGATACAGGCAAAAGGCACAGCCAAGAGCAATGCACAGCCAAACTTCTTCAGTACCAACCTTATGGTAAGAGTAAATATATATCTGATGTGTAGAAAATGGAGGGCAAAGGAAAATAAGCTGCAGAGTGATGGTACATGAACAACTACCTGTCAATATAAGTACACTGATAAAGGACAATATGTACTTACAAGAACAATGCAGAGCTAAAAAAATTCATTGGCATTGGATATATTCTACACTAATGTAACCATTCATACAGATCAGATAATTTGGAGCGAACAATTGATAAGCAAGCTATCATGCATACTGCTGTCACATAATGAACCAGGTATGTATGCAAGTACAGTGATACAGGACAATAGGTACTAATAAGAGCAAAGCAGGGGGCATCATATTTGCAATATCCTGTTGTTCTTTTCAAACCAGAATTCTTCTTCGAGCTGATTTCCTGCAAAAAAGATCCGTAAGGCACATGCGGAAAAGTAGAAGTTTAAATTGTCATGTGATTTCATAGACAGTACCTCATCTTGGGAACGAGACCAGTGCATAACAAGGTTTTTCCATTCAATGTCTTCTAAATTTAGCACAGGAGACTTCACCGGAAATTCGTTTATAGACTTGCCATCAAAGTGTGATTTCCTCAGGTAACACCGATACTGCTGTAATGCTTCCTTGAAAAGCACAAGCAAGCTTTACTCGTCATGACAATCCAGATTGACCCTCACCTAGTTACAACAATGTAATGTAAATCATTGATGTGTTCGATCAGCAGAAAACAGGAAAATAATAACCATGAATAATAGCACTTACATGTAAGTTGGACAGGAAGATGTGAAAATGGTGTTTGTCTTCACTATAATCTTCCCATGATGGGAATATATGCACGTAGTCCCTAATAACATTGAAAGCATTGTCTTTTAAACTGGGAATAAATGGAATGGGGTTCCAATCTGCAGGAATTGGCCATCTCTGCAGTTGGGATAGGTCTTCGGCCGGTGGACTTGCTGTACTTTTTGCTGGAGTGGGATTTTTCTGTGGTACGGCTGGTGCTATGGCAAATGAAATTGGTATACCTTTTGCTGGAGTGCAGGTCCTGTGTGGTGGGGCTAGTGGTGTGGCCAGTGAAGTATGGGTACAGTCTGCTGGAGTCGGTCCTATGTTTTGTGTCATTGGTTGTACAACCAATATAAGTGGGGCGTTGTCTGATTTCTCCGGCAACACCACATTTTTCAAGGACTTTGCTGGTGCTCCTTCAGGTTTGGCAATCACCCTCTTCCTTTTTGATATCTGATGCACAAGAACAACATTTGAGTGGAAAAACATGGTATGACGACAGATGGAATATGTATTGATAATGGATGGGCATGGCATCTCGAGTTATAGATGGTGGTGCAACAAAGTAGAAGAAATGCAAGACAACATATGCAAGATACGCGCAATCAATAAAACCTTGACAAATTAGAACATGCACCTTGATGGGTGAACTGGACAGGCCATCTGCCTTTGACTCCTCGAGGTTAGAATAGTCATTAGAATGATATTCTGAACAAGAATTAACAGCTGGGGAGCGTACGAGTTTCATTGCTTCCAGAATGGCACTCAATGCCTTGGTGCCAATTTTGTAAGTCATTGTAGTGTTCCACAATATTCTTTTGATGCGCGGATTCTGATATTCACTGTAATTGCGTATAATATCTGAGAACCATGAAAACATAAATAGTTGTGAGATTATCTTTGTAATGCAGATGATATTCTAATATAGGGGCGCCCCTGTAAACACTTATGTTCTATCACTGGATTCTAATGAGAGAGCTCATGTGTTCTGTAATATCGTGCATGCATTTATATAATCTGGCACAACTACACAAAAAATAGGCTCCAAAAGTAAGGATAGCTGGCAGATGATAGGTTCATAATATACTGTATAGATAGTTTATTGCCAAACCATGATAAGAAGAGCACACATTAACTAGGAAGATCATAGTGTACATAACAGTGGTACACCATAACAATGCTATATAAATTGGGAAAGTGGAACTGGCTTGAAAATACAGTGTTGTATTGCCGCTAGTAATTGAAAGCCTATCGATCACGTACAGGCCAGCACTATCAAACATGGTAAAGAAGAGCAAGCAGATTTTGGATAATAAAAATGTTGGTTGCACAGTGCCCACACATGATGAACCAGAGCGCATTAAGAATGCAGCTCCCAGCTGTCTCTCGACCATTTCAGGCGGTTGGATGAAGATCCTGCGTCTCCTAACCCTTCTTCTTCCTCGTCTCTGATTCTTCCCATACAAAACACCGCACGGGCCACCGGCCGGACCACCGGCCCCCACCGCATGTGTTCCTCCGCCACCCCCACCCCCCACCCACGTCGAGTTTTCTTCGTTCGACGAGGCCCCACAACCACCCGAGCCCCTTGGATCGCACCGGCGAACTCCGGCGAGCTCTGAAAATTCGACTGACCCAATTTTGAAATTTAGTCTACTGTGATTTAACTAGTGTGGAATATAAAAGGGGAAAACCATAAGCATTGGGAGTATAGTGTTGAGCGTGCCATGGCGGATCTGAAGGTGCAAACCGGACAAAGGCAACTTCGCAACCAAGACAAGAAATCAGAGTAAAGCAGTGGCGATCTATTTTCTTCCTGCGATAAATAAGTTGAGCAGATACAAAAGAGTACCGCCTCTGGTGCAGCGCCGTGTACGCATCTGGTGAGAATTTGACGGTGCTGTGGTAGCGATGGCTGTCGGCGGCGTGGAAGCAGATCTAGGAGGGTAGACGGTGGCAGCGGGGCGCGGTGGACGAGACGGTCGTAGGAGCGGCGCCGACAAGGTGGACGACGGCGAGGATGAAGCAAGAGGACGGGATGCAAGGATCCCGGTCCGAAGGCGTGGATGAGAGAGGTCAATCTCTTGTAATGGACGGCTGCGTCGGGGTATCAGCTCCGGCATGGTGGAAGAGGATGGCGGTGGATGGGGTGGCGGACAGCGGCGGACGGAGGAGGGTGGGGTGGAGAGGGTGTTTTGGCGCCCACGGAGTACGAATGGTTAAAAGGGAGGTAGAGAGGAAGGGGGGGAACCATGTATTCAGGGCGCGCTTGTCTCAAATGCGAGGAAATTTACAAACTTAGCCCCCGTTTCAAATTTCTACTACATCACATCAACATTAGTCGGTTGGGGATAGGACGGTAATCTCGCATACACCGAATATTTGCCGACGAGAGTTTGTTTTTGGCGCCCACCGTGTATGAATATGAATCGGGGAGGGAGTCGATTTCAGCCGAGGGCACACTGTATTTTGGCGCCCACCATGTATGAATCCGGGTGAGAGGCGGTTATGTCACGTTTGGGTCTGAACATATAATCTTTCGTGACAATACTGGTGCAATTTCCTTGGCAAAGGAATCCAGATTTCACAAGAGGACCAAGCACATCAAGAGACGCTTCAATTCCATTCGGGACCAAGTCCAAGTGGGAGACATAGAGATTTGCAAGATACATACGGATCTGAATGTTGCAGACCCGTTAACTAAGCCTCTCTCACGAGCAAAACATGATCAACACCAAGACTCCATGGGTGTTAGAATCATTACTATGTAATCTAGATTATTGACTCTAGTGCAAGTGGGAGACTGAAGGAAATATGCCCTAGAGGCAATAATAAAGTTATTATTTATTTCCTCATATCATGATAAATGTTTATTATTCATGCTAGAATTGTATTAACCGGAAACATGATACATGTGTGAATACATAGACAAACATAGTGACACTAGTATGCCTCTACTTGACTAGCTCATTGATCAAAGATGGTTATGTTGCCTAACCATAGACATGTGTTGTCATTTGATTAATGGGATCACATCATTAGGAGAATGTTGTGATTGACTTGACCAATTCCATTAGCTTAGCACTTGATCATTTAGTATGTTGCTATTGCTTTCTTCATGACTTATACAAAGTTCCTACAACTATGAGATTGTGCAACTCCCATTTACTGGAGGAACACTTTGTGTGCTACCAAACGTCACAACGTAACTGGGTGATTATAAAGGTGCTCTACAGGTGTCTCCAAAGGTACATGTTGAGTTGGCATAATTCGAGATTAGGTTTTGTCACTCCAATTGTCGAAGAGGTATCTTTGGGCCCTCTCGGTAATACTCATCACTTAAGCCTTTCAAGCATTGTAACTAATGAGTTAGTTATGAAATGTTGTATTATAGAACGAGTAAAGAGACTTGCCGGTAACGAGATTGAACTAGGTATTGGATACCGACGATCGAATCTCGGGCAAGTAACATACCGATGACAAAGGGAACAACATATGTTGTTATGCGGTTTGACCGATAAAGATCTTCGTAGAATATGTAGGAACCAATATGAACATCCAGGTTCCTCTATTGGTTATTGATCGAGAATAGTTCTAGGTCATGTCTACATAGTTCTCGAACCCGTAGGGTCCGCACGCTTAACGTTACGATGGCAGTTTTATTATGAGTTTATAAGTTTTGATGTACCGAAGTTTGTTCGGAGTCCCGGATGTGATCGCGGACATGACGAGGAGTCTCGAAATGGTCGAGACATAAAGATTGATATATTGGACGACTATATTCAGACACGGGAAGTGTTCCGGGTGATTTCGGAGAAAACCGGAGTGCCGGAGGGTTACCGGAACCCCCCCCGGGAGAGTTAATGGGCCACATGGGCCTTAGTGGAAAGAGAGAGGGGCGGCCAGGGTGGGCCGCGTGCCCCCTCTCCCTCTGGTCCGAATTGGACTAGGAGGGGGGAGGGGCGGCGCCCCCCTCTTTCCTTCCCCCTCTCCCCCTTCCTTTCCCCCTCCTAGTAGGAGTAGGAAAGGGGGAGTCCTACTCCTACTAGGAGGAGGACTCCTCCTCCTTGGCGCGCCCACAAGGGCCGGCCGGCCTCCCCCCTTGCTCCTTTATATACGGGGGCGAGGGAGGGGGGGCATCCTAGAACACACAAGTTGATCTACGGATCGTTCCTTAGCCGTGTGCGGTGCCCCCCTCCACCATATTCCACCTCGGTCATATCATCGTGGAGTTTAGGTGAAGCCCTGCGCCGGTAGAACATCATCATCATCACCACGCCGTCGTGCTGACGGAACTCATCCCCGATGCTTTGCTAGATTGGAGCCCGGGGAACGTCATCGAGCTGAATGTGTGCTGAACACGGAGGTGCCGTACGTTCGGTGCTTGGATCGGTCGAATCATGAAGACGTACAACTACATCGACCGCATTGTAATAACGCTTCCGCTTACGGTCTACGAGGGTACGTGGACAACACTCTCCCCTCTCGTTGCTATGCCATCACCAGGATCTTGCGTGTGCGTAGGATTTTTTTTGAAATTACTACGTTCCCCAACAAGCACCAACATAAGAACACCCATAAGAATAACCCTAACATACTAACAAGCCTAATCATACAAATCTCTAGATCCATCAAAACTAGGGTTTCCCCAAACTAGCAACAAATTAGTAATTGGTTGACATTTCTTGGATCAAAACAAGGGGATCGGAGAAGATTACCTTGAGGGAGGTATTGAGTTTGAAATCAACGGAAAAAATTGAAGATTTGAGAGGGGGAGAGAGGGGAAGGGGGCAAATCTCGGGTGGGGATGCCTTGGGGGTTGGGGTGTGTGGGGGGGGGAGTGGGGGAGGGGGGCAAGCCAGCCAACTAGTAACAAACAGTGTAGCGCCTAAGGGCTAGGCGTTGCACATTACATGTGTGGCGCCTAGCTCTGAGGCGCTGCACTATTGGGTGCGGGCCCGGGGTTGCCATGCTGGACATAGGTGCAATGCCCCAGAGCTAGGCGCTGCACCATAGGGTGGGGCGCCTGCGTGTCAGGCGCCACTCAAAAAGGTCAGTCGGGTGAAATTGTTTTAGGGGCAGTTCATTTTGTGAATTGATTTCGTCCACAGGTCAAAATTGTCAAATTTGCCAATAGTGGGCTTATAGCTTGCTTACATGGCAATTTTGCCTATGTGGAGGAGAGAGAGACGAAAAAGTGAGGGGAATGGGCTCTCATGCAAGAGCCTGGCTATATGCGTGCTCCAAGACAGATGCAATAAATGTAACGAAAGAGATAGAGAGAAGATTTGAAAAAGTACTAATCCTATAGCCAACCTTATAGCTAACCCTATTGTATGAGTGACAATATGTGTTGGCTGTAAATGATATGGCAACATCTTATAGCCAACAACTGGCTATATTATTAACCATGCTCCTATAAGATGAGATCGGTTAATGCAGAAGAGTTAATGCAGCACCTGTGCTCATGACTTAATCTTCTTTCTTTAACATAGTACAAACACAAACGCTCATACATACACGCATACACTCACCCCTACGAATGCACACACGCATACCCTACCCCTATGAGCACCTTCAGGACACTGAGCCGGTATATCATCTTGAGATTTATGAAGTCACCGTAGGCGCCACGTCATCGAAGGGAACGTTTCCTCCCACTGAAAGCACATCGCCGAAAATCCTGAAATAAATCGAGGAATAATGCGAGCACCAGGACTTGAACCCTGATGGGCTGGGGATACCACTGTCCCTCTAACCATTCAACCACAGGTTGGTTCGCTTTTTTTCTTTATTTGAAAAGTTAGCACTTATAATAGTAATATAAGTTATTTATTTGTTTCATCTAAAAACTCATAACTTGATTTTTTTGTAACGATTTAAGTTTCGGAGGTGGGGGTTCTTCATCTCCCTTCTCTTCAGGCACCTCGAATGTCTCGTTAATTGTTCCACTCTTAATTGGGTGCCTCATTGAGATGTTGATTAGTTTTCATCTTACCAGGTTCTTCATGGATTTTTTTATATTCGGTGAGGCTTCTTACAAATTCATCTTTTGGCGTCCCGAAGCAATTAGTGCTGAGTTGTTATTGTTCTATCCTCACTGCCATCATACTCACCTAATTGTGGGTGATTCTTGAATTTGAAGAAGTCAAATTCCTTGTTCTCTTTTTCAAAATGAATAGAAGGGATTCTGAACATCTAGGAGTGGGAGAGCGGGCCGCTCCCTCCCCTGCTAGGGTTCCCACCCCCGCCGCCGCTGGTGACCTAGCCTCCTTGCCACCGTCGACCATCGGGCACGCGCCCGCGGTGAACCCTTGCGGCCGCGACCTTCATCCCCACCTCCCTCCCCTTCCCCTCCCGCCATCGCCGGCGAGCTCCTCCAGGCAAAGCCCGGTGGGCGCGGCGACGGCAGGGCCCTTCTTCCCGTCCGCTTGTGGGCGCCGGTGCGGGGCGGCTCCTTCGAGTGGCGGCGCTGGACGTCCGTGGGGTCCAGCGGCGGGGCGGCGGTCTCGCAGGGCGGCGGGGTGTCCTGCTAGTGGTGGCACTCCAGCGACCTTCATTCCGCGAGCGGTGGGGTGGCTGTGGTTCTCCCATCTCGGGAGGTGGCGCGCGGCCGGTTTCTTGTCGGATCCGACCGGATCTGTCTTTGGGGGCCGGCCAGCGACGCATGACTCCAGTGGTGCATGCCTGGTGGCTCTGGCGCTTGGAGCTCTCCGGGTGATGCGAGTAGGCCAGCGGCCAGGCGTGGCTGCTGCTCCGGCCATGGGCGGCAGCATGGGGAGGTCTCGGTGGTGGCCTACCGGTGTCATGGCGGCTTCACGGTGGCTCGATGGATCTGCCCGCGGTAGCGGCCGGCTTCCCTGGTGTCGGCTCTTCTGCGTTCAGGTAGTCTCGACCTTCACCCCATCTCCTCATCGCCTTGGCGCTACTCAATCAATGAGTTGGTCCTCTCCCAGCTGCGGTCGACCTCGTGTCTCGCGCCTGATGCAGCAGGACCGAGCTCATCTCGTGCATGATGCAGCAGGACCGAGCTCGTCTCGCCCACGGTGCAGCAGGACTGACCTCATCCCCCTCTCGATGCTGCAAGACTGAGCTCGTCTCGCGCTCGGGGCAGCAGGACGGGTCGGTGGATGCCAGTTCTGGTCGACCTATTGGGTTTCAATGCTAGGGGTTGCCTAGGGGCGCGAAAGGTGGGACCTTTCCACTCGTCTCTTTCGTTGGAGTGCGGCAGGTCTCGTGTGAGCTGGTGTCGAGGTCTTGGATGCTGGGGCGGCGGCCCTGGTGGTGGTAGCGCGGTGCTCTTGGGTAGAGCTCGTGCCTTGGTGCTGCCCGGTCACCATGGTCGTGTGGGCGGCTTGGTTGCCAGGGTGTGGCGTTCAATGGCAGTGAATGTTGGCCGAGGTGAAAACCTGCTCTATATTCCGATGGACCGGCAGCGGCGAAGATTGTTCCCTTCTTGAAAGCATCGTTGCGGCTCTCATTACTCGGCACGCGGCTCTAGTGGAAACTCTGATCCTTGGATCGGGCGGTGGCGGCGCTCTGGTGTCGTACCCTTCCTGAAGGCGTCGCCTTGGGTCGTATGGTTCGTCATATGTAGCTTCATCTCTTCGGGGCGGTAGTGCTAGGGGTGGTGTTGCTGTGCTCAGCGCCTATGTATCATGTCCTGGTGCGTGCGTGTGTTGCGGTGGCATGGCGTGTGCTTGTACTGGGTGCTTGTTGAATGGTGCTTTATATATAAAGCAGGGCGAAAGCCTTTTTTGGTAAATGAAGAGAAACCACCTCTCTTTTACAATTAATTTTAACCCCTAGAATTTTCAAGGAAGGCCTTCCAAATATAATTGAAGAAAGATCATGTTCAGAAATTTCTATGACAACAAAATCAATAGGGTAAGTGAAAGTACCAAGGAAAACATAACACCAAACAAAATACCATAAGGTTTTTTCTAAATGTACCATCTGCAAGCCTAATGTCCATGTCGGTGGTTTGGAGCTCACAAAATAAATTCACCACGTATCTTAACCTAAAGAGTATGAGAGCAACTCCAATGCACTGACCCGTTTTCTTCGCGCGTGTCCGTTTGGGTCACCGCGGACAGAAAAGTTGGCCCAACGCACCGACCCAAATGGACGTGCGTCCACTTTTTGTCCGCCTTCCGACCCATTCCCGACTCATATTTAAGTCTCATTTGCGTCGGGGCGGACATAAGTGGACGCACGTGGCGCTCGCCTACTCCTCCCCACGGCCCGCCAGTCGGTGGGATAGCGACCGCCATTTCCCACCACTTTCCCAAAACCCTCCCGCACGCTCGCGCTCCCAGCCATGGACGAGGTACCGACCCTCGATGCCGCCGCTAGCCTCGCCTCGTCCGGCCTCACCTTCGTCACCTTCGCCAAAGGAAAGCCCCGCGCACCCCGCAAGGCTGTGACGCCACCCAAGAAGAAGAAGTAGCTGACTCCCGAGCAGCGGGCCATGTAGTCGGCCAAGAGGAAGGGCCGGAGGCACGCGCAAGACGCAAGGGACGAAGCGGCAGCCATCGCCGCCCTCACCGCCGCCGCACAGCAGGAGGAAACCAATGCCTGAGTCACCACGACAATGACGGAGGCCCTGATCTACCTAGGGTTAAACCCTGGCCAACACGGGCTCGTCAGCGCTGCCGTGGGCATGGCTAGCACGGGCTCGTCAGCATTTTGTTGGATGGTGCTGCCAGATTCGCCCCTTATACGTCTCCAACGTATCTATAATTTTTTATTGTTCCATGCTATTATATTATCTATTTTGGATGTTTTATATGCATTAATATGCTATTTTATATTATTTTTGGGACTAACCTATTAACCTAGAGCCCGGTGCCAGTTCCTATTTTTTCCTGTTTTTGAGTTTCGCAAAAAAGGAATACCAAACGGAGTCCAAACAAAATAAAACCTTTGTGATGATTTTTCTTGGACCAAAAGACAACCAGGAGACTTGGAGATGAAGTCATAGGAGCCACAAGGCGGCCACAAGGATGGAGGGCGTGCCCAGGGGGTAGGGCGCGCCCCCACCCTTGTGGGCCCCTCGTGCACCTCCTGACCTAATTCTTGCGCCTATATATTCCCATATATCCCCAAACCAATAGAGTCATCCACGAAAAGACTTTTCCACCACCGCAACCTTCTGTACCCGTGAGATCCCATCTAGGGACCTTTTCCGACGTCCTGCCGAGGGGAATTCGATCACGGAGGGCTTCTACATCAACTCTATTGCCCTTCCGATGAAGCGTGAGTAGTTTACCACTGACCTACGGGTCCATAGATAGTAGCTAGATGGCTTGTTCTCTCTCTTCGATTCTCAATACCATCTTCTCCTCAATGTTCTTGGAGATCTATTCGATGTAATACCTTTTTTGCGGTGTTTGCCGAGATCCGATGAATTGCAGATTTATGATTAGCTTATCTATGAATATTATTTGATTCTTCTCTGAATTCTTATATGCATGATTTGATATCTTTGTAATTCTCTTCAAACTATCGGTTTGGTTTGGCCAACTAGATTGGTTTTTCTTGCAATGGGAGAAGTGCTTAGCTTTCGGTTCAATCTTGCGCTGTCCTTTCCCAGTGACAGTAGGGGCAGCGAGGCACATATAGTATTGTTGCCATCGAGGATAAAAAGATGGGGTTTTCATCATATTGCTTGAGTTAATTCCTCTACATCATGTCATCTTGCTTAATGCGTTACTCCGTTCTTTATGAACTTAATACTCTAGATGCATGCTGGATAGCGATCGATATGTGGAGTAATAGTAGTAGATGCAGAATCATTTCGGTCTATTTGACACGGACGTGATGCCTATATTCATGATCATTGCCTTAGATATCATCATAACTTTGTGCTTTTCTATCAATTGCTCGTCAGTAATTTGTTGACCCTATTATTTGCTATCATGAGAGAAGCCTCTAGTGAAATCTATAGCCCTCGGGTCTATTTTCCATTTCTATTTTGCATCATATTAGTTTCCGATCTACTATTTTGCAATCTTTTACTTTTCGATCTATAAACCCAAAATACCAAAAACATTTACTTTATTGTTTATCTATCTCTATCAGATCTCACTTTTGCAAGTAACCATGAAGGGATTGACAACCCCTTTATCACGTTGGGTGCAAGTTGTTTGATTGTTTGTGCAGGTATTCTGTGACTTGTGTGTTGTCTCCTACTAGATCGATACCTTGGTTGTCAAACTGAGGGAAATACTTATCTATACTTTGCTGCATCACCCTTTGCCACACAACCGATTCCCACCTTCCACATCTATCTGCAAGCCTCTCGCTTCTCAAGGGAATCCTTGCCGGAGGTGAGCGTGATGGTGTCGTCCATGCCCGTGCCCGCGCTCGTGGACATTGACCTCAACGCCACATCGGTGCCTAATGCATCATCCTCCGGAGAGGCGAGCAACACCCACGAGAGATGCCAGCCGACGTGCTCCCTGGTGCCTGCAACCTGTTCGAGAGAATGCCGGTGGCTGGTGACGATTAAACGGCCTATCATTTTATCACTGAGACATTACTGCAGGATGGTCCAAACGCGACAGTCCAATCAGAGACCCTTCGACGAAATTGTGTGTGGTGCGTTAATCACAAATTGTGGTGTAAGAAAACCCTCAAAAAAGAGATAAACTGTTTGCGATGGCGCATACATCAAAAACAATTCAGATCAGAGCTGTGTGTGCGATGCATGGCATACGGTTAATCCATACGAACTGTTTGCGATGATCTAGAACAACAGAAATGGTCAGCCAGATGAGGGCGTGTGCGATTAGGAAACACAATAGAAACGGTCAGCCAGATCAAGGTGTGTGCGATGGAGGGTATACAGTTCACTCGGATGAACTGTTTGTGATGAGCCAAGACAACAGAAACAGTTCAACTGAACAAGATGTGTGTGATACGTGGCAAACAGGTCCGTAATCCGAAATGTGTGCAAAGAACAATAATAACACAGACGGTTGCTGCTAATAAGCCATGTGATTTTCTCTGTCATCAGAACAACGATATAGATATAATTGAAATAAACATCCAATTACATAAGTGACTATACAGATCATTCGCACACAAATCAATAAACAATTGCATGCATTCTAAACTAAGAGAAACGATCGTCTAGTCATCTACTTCTTGCGACGATCCCGCCAGTGCTCTGTGGCTCAACCCCTCGTCTAGGCAGGACGGAGACACTTCCTCATGTCAATGATCCACCTGTACATCTCGTAGCTTTGAGTACGTGTCCTTGGCTGTGTAATTGACGTGTTCTTCATCCAGTCTCTGATGCTAGGCACTGTGCCAGGCGTTCTTGTCTCATCCTTCATCTTCATGTAGTAGGGGTCGATGATGGCCGAGGCAAGGTCAACCATGGAGTTCTATTTGTTGTTGTCGCTACCCCAGACCTTGTTGTGGTCACGGATGTTGACAAGATTCTGGCAGGTCAAGCCCAAAACCTTGAGCGCTTTTAGACCATTGGTGGTGTCCACCATAGCGAAACTGTAGTCGGAGCTATTGATAAACCTGGAGAAACGCACGCAAGGCCTTGTGCCCAGGTGGTAGTGGTAGACGAGGACATCATGTCGCAAGCACAACTAGGCGACGACAACCTTTTGATCTTGCCCGGCACTACCACTGGTGAACTCGAGGTCTAAGGCAACCACTTGGTACTTGTCCTCAGCAAGCAACTGCTCCATAGTTTGGATGGAGCTCTTCATCAAGACCAGCTCATTCGTGTACACTACTAAGAGGTGCTTCCCCTCGCGTGGGTGTCCACTGTGAACTGCCCCCCGTTGTCGTCGGTGGCCACTAGAAGCACCATTAGAGCCACGGGGAGCGCCATTGGAACCGCTGGATGTCCTCTCTGTATGTGTTATCGTCGATGTGCTTATTGTGTCGTGTGGCACGAGAGATGAAAGGTAAATGGCCGCAGGAATAAATGGGGGTCGGCCGGCCTGGATTCTCGGCACGTCCGCATGGTAGTTTTTGCAGCGAGTAACTGCATCGTGGCGCCGCGCCCGGCGCAACCACATGCATAATGGCAGCATGAATGTACGTGATTGTGCGCCGACCCCAAACACTTGCAGCGTGCGTGGACGGACGCGGGAAGAGCGCTCAGAGGGACGCAAGAGCAGAGCGTGCGCCGTGGCCGCCTCAACCACGAGCGACCACACACATAGAGTAGCTGAACACGCAGGGAATGGTCGTCTAGAAGCCGGCCGATAGTTGCGAGCCGGCGACATGATGTGAAACTACGTCGCGTTCCACATTACACGATGGTCGAACAATCGCTCGCGACACTGCGTAGAGAGCGGCCATGTGCTACTACCTCCGTCTTGGTCTATTAGTCC
The DNA here is from genome assembly GCF_002162155.2 of Triticum dicoccoides. Taxonomy (NCBI): domain Eukaryota; kingdom Viridiplantae; phylum Streptophyta; class Magnoliopsida; order Poales; family Poaceae; genus Triticum; species Triticum dicoccoides. The sequence continues at coordinate 398,763,523 of NC_041385.1, read as the reverse complement.
CCTTTTATATTCCGTGCCATATTTTGACTTTAAATTTAACTAACAAAATGTTAATGCATGTTATAGAAATAATATAATTGGAAACTATGTTCAAATGTGAATCCAACAATATAATCTTTGGCGACATGCATTTGTATTTTATTGGTTAAATCTCTAGTCGAAATTTGGCACAAAAATACAAAGAGGACTTGTAAACTAGGACGGGGGGAGTCGGTAATTAAACAGCAAATGTTTTTTTATTAACTGTATGTGTATGTTTCGTTTCGTCCTCCTCTCGCACGTCATGTCACGCCGCTGCTGCGGACGGCTTTGAGCGCAAGCTTGAGCAGCGCGCAAGGGCGTGGTTTTGGCCAAACGATGGCTCAAAGTGGCGCCAATGAATCATCGGTGAGCCCATTACCGTGCAACCGCGCAGGTTCCCGCGCATTGTCGTGAAAGCTTCCTGCCCGATGAGGGAGTCCTGGACTAAGGGGTCCCCAGGCCGTTGACCCATTACATATGGGCTGGACTAATGGGCCACTAGGGGACCAAGCTAGAGTGCAGACCCGTGACCGGACAGGAAACCTTCGGAGTCGTGGTGTGCCCTCCAAGTCAAGATTAGCATGATCTTTCCTTTGTTGTACATGTAACCCTAACACTACTGGTGTCTATATAAACCAGAGGGTTTAGGACTTTAGGGCTAGAGCTACATCCATCACCTCATCATCATAGGGTTTAGCTCAGCTGATCCCAAGGTAGATCTACTCTGTAACCATATTATACATCAAATACAATCAAGCAGGACGTAGGGTTTTACCTCTTCGAGAGGGCCCGAACCTGGGTAAATATCGTGTTCATCGTCCTTGTTCTCCATTGATCCTCGATCCACAGCTCGGGATCCCCTACCCGAGATCCACGTGCATGCATTCACCCAAACACTGCGCTATTAGATCCGGATATAGCCTAGGCACGGCTCATTGCCGCCGACGCCGCAGACTCACAGAAGATGGGATCACCCAAAAATTTTCCACCCACCTCCCACGCCGAATATTGTCCGGACGCAGAAAGACCGGATGTACGTCAAGCAGTAGCCCGAAGAAACGGTCCATCATTATTGGGCCAGATTTCTCCTGGTCAAAAACAAGATAACTGACTGGCGTGACGATGAAATAATTGAAGCCTTCCAATTCAATTGCTGGGATGCAGGGATATTAAATGCCCTCGCCCGCCGTTGCATGTGAAACTTCGCCGAATTATCGGACATGGTACGCAAATCATGCACCATGGAAAGCACCTAGAAATTACAACAAATGCGCAGGGAGTCAGTCCCTGCCCCACAGCCCAGGAAAGCTCAAGCAAAGTGGGCATATGCGAGAGGTTCGCCCGAGCGCGGGCTCGCCGAAAAGAAAAACAAATCCAGAATGGTTCTGGACGAATTATTGGATAAACCATGTCCTATTCACTTGGCCCTGCTTAATGCAAATCCGACCCATAGGCTTCAAGCTTGTTGGGTGGTGAGGCAGGTGGCCAAAAGTGGCAAAAATATTCTTGGTCTCACACCTCCCTATAGACGGTCAACAACGCCACCTCATGACGATGTCCCGACAGTTTATGAGACTTTCTCCTCAAACAGCAAAAGGAAAAAGGCTCTTCGAGAGCTCGACCAAGTCCACTAGGTGATGGGCACACAGTCGTGGGCGGAGGCACCTATCACCTTTCATCAAAAGGACGAGCCAAGGTCCCGCCCCACCCACGCGCCCGCCGCACTAATCCTCGACCCCATAATCGATGGCTTCAGGCTAACTAAAGTACTGATGGATAGGGGCAGCGGCCTAAACCTCATCTATGAAGACAAGCTCGACAAAATGCAACTCAACAGATCTCGCATCAAGCATAGTCACACCACGATCCGAGGAATTAGACCCGACAAGGAGGCACATTGCTCTAGATGCATAACCTTGGACGTAGTGTTTGGTACTCCCGATAACTACATATCTGAATCCTTTTTATTCCACAGCGTGCCATTCCGCAGCGGATACCACACCCTCTTGGGACGTGAAGCATTTGCACGACTTCAAGCCGTACCATGTTATGGATGCATGAAGCTCAAAATGCCAGGGCTTAATGGCGTGATTTTGCTCTCCAGCAATCCGAACACGACCCTTTGAGATGAGAATAAGACTGCATCACTTGCCCTCGCAGCACTATCCGAGGCCCCTGCAGCCGAGGAATTAAGAATGCTCCACACTACAGTCAATAGGGATGACGTGGTCCTCAGTAGAAGGCCAAAATCCATGTCATTTAAACCATCTGACGAGATAGTAAAATTCCAAGTACACCCAATAGACCCGAATAAAACGACATCCATCGGAGCACAACTGGATCCTGCAGTTGCTGAAGCACTTGTGCATGTTTTTACAGAAAACTGGAACATATTCGCCTAGCACCCTTCTGATATGCCAGGCATCCCACGGAGGTTGGCAGAGCAGAGCCTGAACATCATCAAAGGCTTCAAGCCAGTCAAACAGACACTAGCCGATTCTCCAAACCTAAACGACAGGCTATGGGTGAAGAGTTAGCACAACTACTGGAGGCCGGATTCATCCGTGAAATAAAGCATCCGGAGTGGCTAGCAAATCTGGTCATGGTACCCAAGAAGGACAATTCATGGCGGCTTTGCATCGACTTCAAGGACCTAAACAAAGCCTGCCCCAAGGATCCCTTCCCCCTAACTCGCACAGACCAGATCAACGACACCACTACCAGACATGACTCACTATGCTTTCTCGACGCATACTCCGGATATCATCAAATAAAGATGAAGGGGTCCGACCAAGCTGCAACCGCATTCATCACCCCCTACGGGCCATTCTGCTTCAACACGATGCCTATCGGGTTAAAGAATGCAGGAGCCACATACCAACGCATGATTCAAACATGCATAGAAAACCAAATTGGAAAAACGGTAAAGGCATATGTAGACGACGTGGTCATTAAAACCAAAAAAGTCGATCAACTCGTGGACGATCTCCGCTTGGCCTTCGAAAACCTACGGGACTACGAAATACGGCTCAACCCGGATAAATGCGTCTTCGGAGTCCCCACTGGCAAACTGCTCAGATTTATTGTCTCCCATAGAGGAATTGAGGCCAATCCAGCTAAAATCAAGGCCCTGTGCAAGCTTGCAATGCCAACGGAGCTCAAACACATGTAGAAGCTGGCAGGATGCATGGTAGCTCTAAGTCGTTTCATCTCCTACCTGGGTGAAAAGGCACTGCCTCTCTACAGGCTACTTAAGAAAACAAATAACTTCTAGTGGACCAACGAGGCAACCGCTCCACTAAAAGAAATCAAAGCACTCCTGGCAAGCAACCCCATCCTGGCCGCATCAGGTATCGGTGAACCTATGCTATTATACATCTCAGGCACCAACCAGGTGGTGAGTACGGTGCTCCTCGTAGAACGAGAATCAGCGGGACACAAGTTCCAGGTCCAAAAGCCAGTCTAATATGTGTCAGAGGTCCTCACACCATGCAAGTCCCGGTACCCTCACTACCAAAAGATAGCATACACGGTATTTATGGCATCTCGAAAACTATGACACTACTTTCAAGAGTGCTCGGTGACAGTAATATCCGAGGTACCCCTCAATGATATAATCAATAACAGGGATGCCATGGGCCGCATTGCAAAATAGGCCATATAGCTCCTTCCCTTCGAGATCATATAGAAACCACACCAAGCTTTTAAATCTCAGGTGTTGGCCGATTTTTTATCCAAATGGACAGAAGCCGAACTCCCCAAGGAATATAGTACATATGCACACTGGACGATGTACTTTGACGACTCTAAAATGCTAGCCGGACTGGGGGCTGGGGTAATCCTAATATCCCCCACAGGTGATAATATCCGGTATCTTTTACAGATCATGTATACGGACTCCAATAATGCAGCCGAGTACGAGGCACTGTTGAACGGTCTTCGGATGGCAAGTTGAGGTCTACTACACAACCTTCTTCTTGTAGATGTTGTTGGGCCTGCAAGTGCACAGGTTTGTAGGACATTAGCAAATTTCCCTCAAGTGGATGACCTAAGGTTTATCAATCCATGGGAGGCGTAGGATGAAGATGGTCTCTCTCAAGCAACCCTGCAACCAAATAACAAAGAGTCTCTTGTGTCCCCAACACACCCAATACAATGGTAAATTGTATAGGTGCACTAGTTCGGCGAAGAGATGGTGATACAAGTGCAATATGGATGGTAGATATGGATTTTTGTAATCTGAAAATATAAAAAGAGCAAGGTAACTAATGATAAACGTGAGCGTAAACGGTATTCCAATGTTAGGAAACAAGGCATAGGGTTCATACTTTCACTTGTGCAAGTTCTCTCAACAATAATAACATAGATAGATCATATAACAATGCCTTAACATGCAACAAAGAGTCACTCCAAAGCCACTAATAGCGGAGAACAAACGAAGAGATTATGGTAGGGTACGAAACCACCTCAAAGTTATTCTTTCGAATCGATCTATTCAAGAGTTCGTACTAGAATAACACCTTAAGACACAAATCAACCAAAACCCTAATGTCACCTAGATACTCCATTGTCACCTCAAGTATCCGTGGGCATGATTATATGATATGCATCACACAATCTCAGATTCATCTATTCAACCAACAAAAAAGTACTTCAAAGAGTGCCCCAAAGTTTCTACCAGAGAGTCAAGACGAAAACGTGTGCCAACCCCTATGCAAAGGTTCATGGGTGGAACTCGCATGTTGATCACCAAAGCATACATCAAGTGGATCATGTGAAAATATCCCATTGTCACCACAGATAAGCACAACAAGACATGCATCAAGTGTTCTCAAATCCTTAAAGACTCAATCCGATAAGATAACTTCAAGAGGAAAACTCAATTCATCACAAGGGAGTAGAGGGGGAGAAGCATCATAAGATCCAATGCAAAGCTCGCGATACATCAAGATCGTGCCATAGAGAGAACATGAGAGAGAGAGATCAAACACATAGCTACTGGTACATACCTTCAGCCCTGAGGGTGAACTACTCCCTCATCATCATGGAGAGCACCGGGATGATGAAGATGGCCACCGGTGATGGGTTCCCCCCTCCGGCAGGGTGCCGGAACGGGCTTCCGAGAGGTTTTTTGTGGCTATAGAGGCTTGCGGCGGCGGAACTCCCAATCTATCTTCGTCTTTGATGTTTTTAGGGTACGTGGACTTATATAGGCGAAAGAAGTCGGTCGGGGGAGCCTCGAGGGGCCCAGGAGACAGGGGGCACACCTAGGGGGTGGGTGCGCCCTCCTATCTCCTGGCTTCCCTAAACCTCCCCTGGCTTGAACTCCAAGTCTCCCAGATCATATCCTTTCCAAAAATCATGCTCTAGAAGGTTTCATTCCATTTGGACTCCGTTTGATATTCCTTTTCTTCGAAATACTGAAACAGGCAATAAAACAGCAATATGGGATGGGCCTCCGGTTAATAGGTTAGTCCCAAAAGTAATATAAAAGTGTATAATAAAGCCCGTAATCATTCAAAACAGATAATAAAATAGCATGAATGCTTCATAAATTATAGATACGTTGGAGACGTATCAGCATCCCGAAGCTTAATTCCTGCTCATCCTCGAGTTGGTAAATGATAAAGAAAGAATTTATGAAGTGTGAATGCTAGAAGGTGCACAAGTTTGATCAATGATAATTTCAATCACCTTTTCTAGCATAATTATATGTCATAACCGTAGTTCATCTCATAAAACTTCTCACGAACAAGTAACAAACCACTCACATGTTAAAGCATAGACCATAAACTTTCTTGAAAACTAGCAAGATTCATTCTCAGTCATCAAACAATTGCAATTCATCTGATTTTCAGGAAGGGTCTATGTCAGATCTTTGATTTAGCAAACTTCACATACTCAGCTATCATAGTCTTCCAAAATTGCTAACACTCATGCAATACTAATGTTTATGGAGTTTTAATCGGACACTGAGAATGATAGGGGCTTATAGTGTTGCCTCCGAACATATTCACCTTTGGGTGATGTCAACAATAATAGTCCATGCTAACTTACATCCAATTGGATATATATATCAGGATCTTTCCAACACGAGGTGCTTGCCAAAGGATAAATGAAAAAGGGAAAGGTGAAGATCACCTTGACTCTGCATAAAAGTAAAAGACATAAAGTAAAAGATAGGCCCTTCGCAGAGGCCAGCATAGGTTGTCATGCGCTTTTAGGGTTGGATGCACAAAACCTTAATGCGAAAGAACGTCACTTTATATTGCCACTTGTATATGGACCTTTATTATGCAGTCCATCGCTTTTATTGCTTCCATAACAAGATCGTACAAAGCTTATTTTCTTCACATTAATAGATCATACATATTTAGAGAGAAATTTTTATTGCTTGCACCGATGACAACTTACTTGAAGGATCTTACTAAATCCATAGGTTGGTTTGGTGGACTCTCATGGCAAAACTGGGTTTAAGGATATTTGGAAGCACAAGTAGTATCTCTACTTGGTGCAAGGAATTTGGCTAGCATGAGGGGGAAAGGCAAGCTCAACATGTTTGAATGATCCATGACAATATACTTTAACTGAGATGTGAGAAAACATAACCCATTACGTTGTCTTCCTTGGCCAACATCAACTCTTTAGCATGTCATACTTAATGAGTGCTCACAATTATAAAAGATTTCTAAGATAGTATATTTATATGTGAAATTTCTCTTCCTTCAATATTCTTTCATGAATTGTTCAAATGACCAATAGAATGCTTGCTAACCTTCAATAAATTTACAACCTCTACTTATTAGATGTGAAGTCATTACTACCCATGGGATAAGCAAATGAGGCATATATAATTTCAAATTTATGACAATCAACTCATTCAACAATTTACTCATAGGATATAAGTGAAGCACACGAGTAAATGAAAAACTACTCCAAAAAGATATAAGTGAAGATCAATGAGTAGCTAAATAATTATGTAACTATGTGAAGACTCTCTCTCATTTAAGAATTTCCGATCTTGGTATTTTATTCAACAGCAAGCAAAGCAAGATAAAATGACATTGCAAGGATAGCACAACTCATGTGAAGAAGCAAAAACTTAGGTTCAACTGATGCCTACCGGGGCATCCCCAAGCTTAGATGCTTGAGACTTCATGAAATATTATCTTGGGGTGCCTTGGGCATCCCCAAGGTTGAACTTTTGTGTCTCCTTAATTCCTCTCATATCATGGTTTCTATTTTTTATCAAAAGCTTCATCCACACCAAACTCAACAAGAACTCGTAAGATAGGTTAGTATAAACCAATGCAAAACCTTATCATTTTCTACTGTAACAAATCACAAAAATTATTATTCAACATTGCATACTAAATGTCTCTTCATATTTAACACTCCTATCCTCAAATAGAATCATTAAACAAGCAAACATATGCAAACAATGCAAACATAACAGCAATCTGCCAATACAGTATAGTCTGTAAAGAATGCAAGATTCATCATACTTACCTAACTCCAAAAATTATGAGAAAAATATTACAATGTAGAAGATTTATCAGAGCTCAACATGCAAAGTTTCAACATTATACCATTCTCTGACTTTTCTAGGGAATTTTTGCAACAGCGGTAAACTTTCTGTTTTCAAGCAGCAACATGTATACTAGCAAAATAAGCATGGTAAAGGCTATCCTTGACATTTTTATTGAAACTAAAGATGAAAAACATTATTCTAAGTAAAATTAATAAAATACTAACAATAGAAAATGACGTTCCAAGCAAAACACATATCATGTGGTGAATAAAAATATAGCTCCAAGTAAAGTTACCGATGGATGAAGATGAAAGAGGGGATGCCTTTCGGGGCATCCCCAAGCTTAGGCTCTTGGTTGTCCTTGAATATTACCTTGGGGTTCTATCATGGAATTGTCACGTCAGATGTCCTTAGTGTCAGGACTTAGTCGCGAGGCCAACGCATCTATGTGGTAGCTTGAGAGGGGTTGAGTGGAATCGAGAGACGCAACACAAGACAGGGATTTAGACAGCTTCGGGCCCCGGGAAACATCATCCGGTAAAAACCCTACATGCTATTTGAGGCTAGGTCTCATTATCATCACGAGGGAGTTGCCGTAAACCGGCTCTCCTCTAATTGTGTCTAGCCCTAAGATTGTTTCTTCTTGTTTGTAGCTTGTCCCTTCTAACTCGTCCCTCTTTGGGGAGCCCTGCCCCTCCTTATATATGTTGAAGGGGCGGGTTACATGTGGAGTCCTATTAGGATAAGGACTAATCTATCTCTAATACAAACCGGATATAAGTCCTGGTCTTAACTCTTTGTAAGGTAAATATTCCTTTCCTCTTAAACCGGCCCACCATAGCGTGATCCGGCCTTCCATAAACCGCCCGTTGGGTCACTGGGTCTTGTCGCTCCTCTGACCTGCCTGCCGGATTACCAATGAATCATAAACCGCCATGTCCAAGTAGGTCGCCAGTGAATTGCCAAACTCTAGCCGGGTCATACATCTGGCGGTTTATACTGCGGGGTATATCCCCGACATTAGCCCCCAGTTTAATTTGGATTCATCCATGTTAAACTGATCTGCAACAAGAACAAATTTGTCGGGTTGTGCTCCGGTTTAAATATACTTGTAAACTGGCACTTGATCATCCTTAAATCCTTGTCATTTCTTCCTTCCAAGTTAATAACCATCTTCATAATCAATTTGCTTGCAGAAGATATTTGTAAATAAAGAATCCATTTGAATCGGCCTTCAATGCTTTGACTTGACAAAAATATTAGTCTCTGAAATATTCAACTGATATCCAGCCGGCTTGAAGATGTAAAACTTGCCGGTTTGTGATTACCACCATTGTCTGGTTATAAAAACTGATAATTCCGGGTCATGATTGTTGCCAACACCGGTTCATGATTGTTGCTAATGCCGGTTCATGATTATTGATGACGCCGGGTTACAGACACAGGGTCATAATGATTGGTGACGCCGGGTTAATCCAGTTTGCTCAAAACAGAGAATTTGATAATAGTTCTTCGATAATAATATAATACCTGTAGCCCCCAAGTCTTGAACAGAACAAAGTGATGGCTTAAGACTTGCTTCAATATAAATACTGCCAGTTAAGAAGAAATCCATGTTGTTCATCCTAGTGACTAGTAAAAACTGAATACTCCATACTATGTAGCCCCCAAGTGCCGGGTTGTCATGCTTGCAGCAACATGGGACTTGTAATTGTCTTATACTCATAAAAACTTCAACCAGTGTAGCCCCCAAGAGCCGGGTCATTATGCAATAATGAGCAGGGACTTTTTAGGTATAATCATGTAGATTTGAGCAATGATGTGTAGCCCCCAAGGGCCGGCTCAGTAAGATAATATTGAGCTGAGACTTGATATATACTTCAATAAAAATAACACCATATGATGTAACCCTCATCATGGGATTTGAATCTACATCCACAAGGTTAAGAGTCTTGTGCTTTACCAACTGAGCAGTGGACCTTGCAATATAATGGATAAAAAGCTTTGTACCTTGAACTGTTGATAGGAGCAATTGGTAGCCCCCAAGGGCCGGCTCATTATAATGTGATGAGTCGGGTCTTCAATAAGATGAACAAAGAATGACTTTGCATTAGCCCCCAAGTATCATGGTGCATGCTTGCAGTGACATGAGACTTGCATGTAATCTCAATTTGAATAATGTAGCCCCCAAGTGTTGGGTCGTAAGCCCGCAGCGACTCGGGACTATTCCTTCCATTGCAGAATAAATCATATTCATCGATAAAATAATAACTGTTGTACTAAAGCGACTTTGAAAACTCAATAATACCGGTTACTAATAACCATAAAAATCCAGCCATGTTGGCTATTCAAGATAATATAATCCGATATGAAAAATTCATCCAATATCATAATGAAAATTCAGCCAAATTTGGCTATTTGAATAATATAACCCAATCATTTATAAGCGCATGATTCCAATGGCGCAATCCAAATATATACTGGCGACGTATAGTCCAAAGCCAGGCCGGTTTAATAAACTCCGGATAATTTCCTATCATATACTGGCGACTTATCGTCTTAAAGCCAGGCCGGTTTAATAAACACCGGATAATTTATCATCATGCTTTGTTCGACCTGTCTCTGCATACAACAAGTTTAAAGTGTCCTGGCGGTTTACCGCCGGACGGGTCATAATGCCCAACATATAACCCAGGTTTATAACCAAAGCTGCACTTAAGAATAATCAATGAAATATATCATACCTGTGATATTGAATCACATCATTGGTTTACCAATTTTTTGTAGTAAGAGTGATAACCCCAATCTTGAGTAATGATAACTCCTTTCATACTGTGCCGGTTGATGATAAACCATACCGGGTTATGATAAATATCGGTTTAACCATATATAATACTGGCGACTTGTAGTCAAACCAGACCGGGCTGATAGTCTCCGGATTATAACTTGATCCTGTATTGACAACTTGTAATTGAAAGTCAAGCCGGGTTGATAAACACCGGTTTACTCCATAATAGGATGGTAACAGAAAATCAAACCGGGCAGATGGCCTCCAGATTAAGACTTGACCGTGTTCCGTCAATTTGTAATTAATAGTTGAACCAGAAAAATTATGCTTGTTGACATAAGAGAAATCCAACAAAAGCAAAGAAACGAACAAACCATGAAAACAACATGGAAGCAAAAGTAATGATAAAAACCATTTGCAAAAATATGCTATACTGAGCTGTTCAGATGGTATTACCATGGTCGGACAGGATCAAGGCCCCCAATAGGAGTGACAATGATTCAAGTCAGCCAGGTCGCCAAATGACTCGTGGCATATATGCCAGATCAAGAGGCGTGGCAATGGTTCGGGCCCGACCATGCCCCCAAGTGATTTTGTGGCCTTAGGCCGACCAAGAGGCGTGACTGGTTCAGACTTGACCAAGTCCCCAAATGATCTGGTGGCTGTCGCCTATCAAAGGGTGTTCGTTGGTTCGGACACGACCAAGGCCCCCAGTGATATATAAAAAAACAAATGTCAAGGGGTAAACCGGAGGCCGCTTTAAACAGAACCACTCCGTGTAACCTCGCATGATGAGAAAGACAGAGACCCCGCTTTATGAAGCAGAAGCCCCCATGTGATCAATAATATGTTAGACCAATAAGGCAGGATACCAATGTTTGAACCGCGCATCATGGCAGCAGGTCCTCTTCGGTAATTTTTAACTTTTTTGCAAGAGATAAATTCTTCTTGAACCGGAATTTTGAACTGGGTATTGAGAGCTTCAAAGCTTTGTGGGAAAACAAATTTTCCTTAAACCAGATTGCAAACCGGAATCTTCGTTTTCAGCCGGAAATTTTCTGATGGCCTTTCAAACTCGAACTTGCGAGAAGTTAATTCCTTTTTGAACCGGACATTTTCAAACCAGATTTGAGAGCTTCAGAGCTTTGTGGGAGAACAGATTTCCCTTGAACCGGATCGTAAACCGGATATTTGAGAGCTTCAGTGAGACTGACTTCCCTTGAACCGGATTTTAAACCAGAATCCTTTCTGATGACCCGGAACTTCTTCATTGAGCCAGGATTTTGTAACTGTCATATACTTTCTAAGCCGAAAATTTTCTGATGGCCTTCAAATAACAGTAGCCTCCAGGACCAGGTTATCTTTCCCTCCATCGTCCTGGGGTTCTTAAATTTGCTGAAACTAGCAAGATTTGCTGAGTCATGTCATCGTAGCCCCCGAGTCTCAAGGTGACTCGAGGAGTTGGCTTGAAACTCTCCATATTTGACCGTGATATAAACCGGCATAACTTGTATATCATTGGTGTTGATAGTACGATGTGAATCGACAGAAGGTTGAGGTGACTGCGGCGGGTTATAAATGATTCCGTATGAGCCGTGTCAGCAACTCGGCCAATGGTTCCTTCCAATTGGCTGTTTGAAGTTAACCAAAATGTAGTAGCGGCGACTTGTGCGCCTGCCCATTGAAACATCCAGTGCAGACAGCGGCTGATAATATATGATAATTTGCCTCCAATTTGTTGGAAGAAAAACCGGGCTTCCCAAGTAGTGACTTGTTCATACTCAATAAACAGCTCATCCAGACAAGTGCAGCCCGGTATGCTGATGTAGACCAGGCCGCGAAAGACGGACGATAAAAACGCCCGCAACATCAGAGGCAGCTCGGACAAATTTGTCGGTCGCGGCATTGTAAGCCAGTGCGGTCGGGGAAGACCGGCACCGGTGTTGTAAACCAGCACGGACGGCCGAGTTAATCACAGGCGTGGTCCCGGCAAGCTGATGTAAACCGGGCCACAGGGATGGCGACTTGCTCACGTTCATTCACCAGGTGGTATGACACGAATGAGACGCTAGTACAGAATGTTGCTAGCACATGCTCCGTACCCATGGTATAGACCACGTTTATAATGAATAATTGTCCTGCATATCAAAATATATAGTCCAAAGTAATTGTTCTTTTGATAAAAAACAATATGTGTCAAAAATAGACTTAGATAGATGTCACCTGATATGTTAGGCCGGAAATTATCTGCCGTGGAGTTGATCGTCACCACGGTGAAGCTAAAATCAGCTACGGATGAGTCACCCGTAGGAGCAAATGGATGAGTCGGCCGTAGCATTGTAAACCGGCGCGGACGAGCAAATTGTTCTCTGCATTGTAAACCGGAGTGGACGCGTGAACCGGCCGCGAGGGCGGACGGGCGAGTCGTCCGTGGCGTTGTAAGGCGGCGTGGACGGGTGAGTCGGCCACGGCGTTGTAAGCCGGTGCGGTCGCGAGAGACGACCACAACATTGTAAGCCGGTGCGGGAGTCCGTTGAATAACGACGACCACCTATGCCAAAAGATGTTGGCGTGCCTCCACCTCTGCGGTATAATATCACTTTTTATCACAAATAATTGCCCTGCATAAACAATATTGCAGACCAAGGCAAAGATAAACTTATTCTTTGAAAAAAAAACAACATGTGATAATAAAGCAAACTTGGATGGATATCACCTGATTTGTTTGGACGAGGATGATCCGTTTATCGCGACAGAGGTGGCTCAGGTAGACGAGCGACTCAATAGAGTTCCGGTGGCTCAAAGCGGTAAGGGCAGCTCAACGCGGCTCCGGCGGCTCAGCACAGCGGGGGCGGCTCACATATGTCCATTGGACAGCTTGTGTGAGCAGACGTGGCTCCGATTTGTTGATATATATGTCGGAGTCAACCACGACATTTAGGAGACAGAACGGATGCGTGAGTCGGCCGCGACATTGTAAGCTGTGCAGACAGACGAGTCGGTCATGGCGCGGACGGCTGAGTCGACGCGGGCATGGTCAAATGAATCGACTGCAGCGCGGTCCCGGTGAGTTGATGTAGACCGGACCGCTGAGACGACGGTTTGCGCACGCGTGAGAACCGGATCATACTTTAACCATGAGGTAACTGACCTGCGTATACAATAGCATACCTCGAAAAAATCTTTTGATGATATTTAATTATACCAAAGAAGAGCTTTAGAAAAATAGCACCTGATTGTTGTAGGGCCGGCTTGGGACCGGAATGGCAGCGGCGAATGGCGAATCAGCGGTCGTGATTAGTGCAAGGTGACCAGGCCGGCGACTCAAAGGCCACCGCGGTAGTTTAAGCAATAGCGCACCACAACAGCAGCTCCGAAGGAGGCCGCAACAAAGGACGGTTTAGATCGGGCTGGCTCCCTGATGAATTAGGCGAAGACAATGGCGTTCTGGAGCAGTAACTTGAAGTAGAGGCCATGGTATGGCGGACGACGACGGCTTGGAAACCGCCGGGGCGTACCCGAAGCAGCAAAGGCAGGCGCCTCGAAACGAGGTCGCGGGTGCAAGAGGAATCTGGATCGTGGCCAGCTCCAGTAGCGGCTCAATGATCGATGAGGTAAGGCAAGGCGCGGCAGGGGCGAGCCGGGGCTGGCGACACAGCGAGACATGGCACTGGCGGGTCGGCAACTTGGCGCCGGAGACGCAGCGAACCACAGCTGCGGCGGGTCATGGCCTTCCTTGCCGGAGTAGAACTATAATAGTATTTCTTGATTCCCCAACGAAAATAGTTTTCCATCAATCCCCAATCTTAGGCTCTTGCCACTCCTTATTCCATAGTCCATTGAATCTTTACCCAAAACTTGAAAACTCCACAACACAAAACTCAACTAAAAACTCGTAAGCTCCGTTAGTATAAAAATAAAACCACCACTTAGGTACTGTAATGAACTCATTCTAAATTCATATTGGTGTAATATCTACTGTATTCCAACTTCTCTATGGTTTATACCACTTAATACGAGCCATAGATTCATCAAAATAAGCAAACAACACATAGAAAACAGAATCTGTCAAAAACAGAACAACCTGTAGTAATCTGTATCAAACATATACTACTGGAGCCCCAAAAATCCTACAAAATTGGGAAGTCCTAAGAAATTCGTGTACCAATCCAGAGAAAAAATAATCAGATCAAAAGCACGTTTCGGTGAATTATCAAAACTGATTTACTGGGTGCAAAAGTTTCTGATTTTCAGCAGGATCAACACAACTATCACCGTAAGCTATCCTAAAGGTCTTACTTGGCACTTTATTGAAACAAAAGCTATAAAAAATGATTAATACAGTAACATAATCATGTGAACAGATAAAAACAGTAAGGGTAAATATTGGGTTGTCTCCCAACAAGCGCTTTTCTTTAATGCCTTTTCAAGCTAGGCATGATGGTGACAATGCTACTCACATAAAATATAAGAACTAAAACATAATGGGAGCATCATGAAGCATATGACTAGCACATTTAAGTCTAACCCACTTCCTATGCATAGGGATTTTGTGAGCAAGAAACTTATGGGAACAATAACCAACAAGCATAGGAAGGTAACACAAGTATAGCTTCAAGATTTTAAGCACATAGAGAGGAAACTTGATATTATTGCAATTCCTACAAGCATATGTCCCTCCCTCATTATAATTTTCAGTAGCATCATGAATGAATTCAAAAATATAGAGAGCACCTAAAGCATTCTTTTCATGATCTACTTGCATAGAAATTTTACTACTCTCCACATAAGCAAAATTCTTCTCATTCAGAATAGTGGAAGTATCATAAAAGACTTGAACACTAAAAATTGTTTCCACATTAAAAGAGTAATGTTCAGAAAAAGGGTAATCATAATCATGACAAGTTTTTTAAATATAATCATCACTACTTTTCATAGCATAAGTTTCATCACAATAATCATCATAAGTAGCAACTTTGTTCTCATCATAATCGATTGAAACCTCTTCCAAGATAGTGGAATCATCACTAAATAAAGTTGACACTCTTCCAAATCCACTTTCATATTCATCACAATAAGATTCAACATCCTCCAAAATAGTGGGATAACTACTTCCTAAAGTTGACACTCTTCCAAACCCACTTTCATCAATATAATCATAATAGGTAAGAGGCATGCTATCATCATAACAATTTTGCATATCAAAACTTGGGATGCTAAAAATATCATCTTCATTAAACATAGCATCCCCAAGCTTGGGACGAACATTAATTTCAGCAAATATATTCTCAAATATTTCATCCTCATCAAACATAGCTTCCCCAAGCTTGGCCCCTTTCATATCATAAGCATAATCACTCTCATCATTAAAAATATGGATAGCACCAATAGTATAGCAATTATCATTATCACAATGAGTAGTAGGAGCAACACCATTTGGGAGGGATACCTTTCTACCTCTGTTGCTCCTTATTTTCTTTTTCTTCTTCACATTATGTGTGGGTTCAACCTTCCTCTTTGAGCTCCTTATTGATGAGATTGGTTGAATAGAAAGCTCCTCCTCGTTACCTGATTCATCATAAGAAATAATAGGAGGATATTGGGAAGTCTCTTACCTTTCATTAGTATTCTCATCATCTTCTATTTGCTTTCTTTTCTTTAGGTAATTGGCAATATAAGGATTTCCAATGCAATTCACCGCAGAAAACATATAAATCGTATCTAGATCAAAATCAAGAAGCATATAACGGGCAAATTCTGGAAGGTCCTTAATTAAACGATTCATTTCTTCATAACCCATAAGCAAACTAAGTTCATTATAATGTGCAAGGGAAATCAAATCATCACAATTTTTGGACACGATTTGATCATGAAACAACTTGCATCGGAGATGTAAATGACCACTTTCATTGCAAAGTTCACAAGTATGGAGATATATTTTTTCAGCACTCTCCCTTAGCCTTTCTTGCAACAATTTAGTTTCTACATGCTTATGCCTCTTACAATATCTATCTTCTCTGTTTGGTGTATCTATGCAAACTCTCCACAAAAATCGACATGCTTATAAGAGACATTTTCATCATAACAAGTGCAATCATCATTAGTACAATGGATATTCAAGGAGTTCATACTAACAACATTGCAATCATGCTCATCATTCAAAGATTTAGTATCAACCATTCTATAGATTTATTCTTCTAGCACTTGAGCACAATTTTCCATTCCATCATACTCACGAAAGATATTAAAAAGATGAAGCATATGAGACAAACTCAAATCCATTTTTTTGTAATTTTCTTTTATAAACTAAACTAGTGATAAAACAAGAAACAAAAAGATTTGATTGCAAGATCTAAAGATATAGCTTCAAGCACACACATCCCCGGCAACGACGCCAGAAAAGAGCTTGATGTCTACTACACAACCTTCTTCTTGTAGACATTGTTGGGCCTGCAAGTGCACAGGTTTGTAGGACAGTAGCAAATTTCCCTCAAGTGGATGACCTAAGGCTTATCAATCCGTGGGAGGCGTAGGATGAAGATGGTCTCTCTCAAGCAACCCGACAACCAAATAACAAAGAGTCTCTTGTGTCCCCAACACACCCAATACAATGGTAAATTGTATAGGTGCACTAGTTCGGTGAAGAGATGGTGATACAAGTGCAATATGGATGGTAGATATGGATTTTTGTAATCTGAAAATATAGAAACAACAAGGTAACTAATGATAAACGTGAGCGTAAATGGTATTGCAATGGTAGGAAATAAGGCATAGGGTTCGTACTTTCACTAGTGCAAGTTCTCTCAACAATACTAACATAGATAGATCATATAAAAATCCCTCAACATGCAACAAAGAGTCACTCCAAAGCCACTAATAGTGGAGAACAAATGAAGAGATTATGGTAGGGTACGAAACCACCTCAAAGTTATTCTTTCGGATCAATCTATTCAAGAGTTCATACTAGAATAACACCTTAAGACACAAATCAACCAAAACCCTAATGTCACCTAGATACTCCATTGTCACCTCAAGTATCCGTGGGCATGATTATATGATATGCATCACACAATCTCAGATTCATCTATTCAACCAACACAAAAGTACTTGAAAGAGTGCCCCAAAGTTTCTACCGGAGAGTCAAGACGAAAACGTGTGCCAACCCCTATGCAAAGGTTCATGGGTGGAACCCGCAAGTTGATCACCAAAACATGCATCAAGTGGATCACGTGAATATCCCATTGTCACCATAGATAAGCACGACAAGACATACATCAAGTGTTCTCAAATCCTTAAACTCAATCCGATAAGATAACTTCAAGAGGAAAACTCAATTCATTACAAGAGAGTAGAGGGGGAAAAGCATCATAAGATCCAACTATATTAGCAAAGCTCGCGATACATCAAGATCGTGCCATAGAGAGAACACGAGAGAAAGAGATCAAACACATAGCTACTGGTACATACCCTCAGCCACGAGGGTGAACTACTCCCTCCTCGTCATGGAGAGCGCCGGGATGATGAAGATGGCTACCAGTGATGGGTTCCCCCCTCCGACAGGGTGCCGGAACGGGCCCCCGAGAGGTTTTTGGTGGCTACAGAGGCTTGCGGCGGCGGAACTCCCGATCTATCTTTGTCTTTGATATTTTTAGGGTACGTGGACTTATATAGGCGAAAGAAGTCGATCGGGGAGCCTCGAGGGGCCCAAGAGACAGGGGGCGCGCCCAGGGGGGGGGGGGTGGGCACGCCCTCCTATCTCCTAGCTTCCTTGAACCTCCCCTGGCTTGAACTCCAAGTCTCCCGGATCATATCCTTTCCAAAAATCACGCTCCCGAAGGTTTCATTCCGTTTGGACTCCGTTTGATATTCCTTTTCTTCAAAATACTGAAATAGGCAATAAAACAAAAATATGGGCGGGGCCTCCGGTTAATAGGTTAGTCCCAAAAGTAATATAAAAGTGTATAATAAAGCCCGTAATCATTCAAAACAGATAATAAAATAGCATGAATGCGTCATAAATTATAGATACGTTGGAGACGTATCACAAGTCGATGGGTGTTCGGCGGCTTGAGGTGCGAGGAGATTTGAACCTTCCCATCTCCCAGGTCAACGGCAAATTCGATGCCAAATATCCAAAAATGGCGGCATACAAAAATGTCGTCCTTAGGATGTCAGCCCGATTCGAGGGTCTAGAATTCCATCATGTCTCTAGAGACAGCAACCAGGCCACGAATATTCTTGCCCACAGGGGCGCCAAGTGAGACCCAATACATAAAAATACCTTTCTAGAAAGGCTATTCAAGCCATCCGTATCATGGCAGGGTGGGGACAGTGGCACCTCAAGCAATGAGCCCGCCCAGATCGCCCCTAGAAATCAAACCAGATGATCATACCATCGTAGGCTCCGCGCTTGAAGAAACACCTTCGACCCATGAGATCATGGCCATAATCACCCGTTGGACCGAGCCATTGCTCGCCTACCTACTGCGACAAGAACTCCCTGACGATCAGACAAAGGCACGATGTATAATCCGACGCTCTAAAGCATACAAGGTCCACGAGGGCGAGCTCTATAAAAGGAGCACTACAGGGGTCCTTCAGAGGTGCATCTCCGAAGAGGAGGGGTAGCAGCTTCTCGCCGAGATACATGCTGGCATGGGCGGCCACCACGCAGTAGCTCGGGCCATGATCGAAAACCCTTCTGAGCAGGGTTCTTCTGGCCCACAACACGCATGGACGCATGTACCCTAGTTCAACATTGCGCTGGGTGCGAGCTATTTGCAAATCAAATCCACAGGCCTCCCATAGCTCTTCAGACTATACCCATAACCTGGCCATTCGCCATTTGGGGGCTTGACATGGTCAGACCACTTAAAGGGGGCACTAAGAAAAAGAAATACCTACTAGTTATGGTGGATAAATTCACTAAGTGGATTGAAGCAAAGCCAGTAACCTCTGTGGAATCCGGACCAGTTTTTGACTTCATATCCAGTGTTGTGCACCTCTATGGTGTTCCCCATAGCATAATCACCGATAATGGGTCTAATTTTACTGCCCAAGAGGTCAAAGATTGGTGTTCTAAGATGGGCATAAAGCTCGACTACGCTTCGGTATACCACCCACAAACCAACGGGCAGGTAGAGCGAGTAAACGGATAAATTATGAGTGGCATAAAACCTTGTTTAATCCGCTCACTTAATGAATCAGATCGTCACTGGGTAGAGGAGCTAGACTCCATGCTATGGGGGCTGCGGACCACCCCCAATCGAGCAACAGGATAGACCTCGTTCTCTATGGTGTAGGGTGCCGAAGCAGTCCTCCCATTTGATTTAATCCATGATGCACCCAGAGTACGCATGTACGAAGAGAAGGAGGCCGAGCTAGATTGACAGGATGACATGGATGCTCTGGAAGGAGAGCGCGGCATCGCACGGGCACACTCTACATTTTATCAATAGAAAGCACGGCGCTACCAGAATCGGGAAGTCCGGGCAAAGGCATACAACATGGGAGAACTTGTCCTCCGACTTCCAGAGAAGTAGAAAGATAAGCTTTCACACAAATGGGAGGGACCTTTCATGATAGACGAGGTACTCACAAGGGGGCATATCGCCTCCGCAGCCCGTCAGATAATCGCCTCGAACCGAACCCATGGAGCATCACTCGGCCTCGTCATCAACACTCCCCCTATGTCTTCGTCTTTCTCTCTTTGTTTTAATTTTTTGGAGCTTTAGCCTCCCCAACCTAGAGTTCGGATAAACCGTAACATGACAAGTCACCATTGTACACATCTTCGGATGTACTACCTAGCTTTACCTGGGGACTCCTTTTAAAAGCGGCCAATTACAATATACTTCTTACAACCTTGTTTCTGTGGTTTGAATTGATCCCCTTCTCATATCTTTCAAGCCATTATATGCACCTATTTGACTTAAGTCCTTTGCCAAGAAGGTTTGCCTGGCTCCTGTGTTTACCCCTACATTTCCGATTGTTCGGCTAGGAAGTAAAGGTAGCACCTCTGCTATTGCTACGCCCGGGTAATCGGGATACATACCTTAGACGGGTGAAGCCGAAAGCTAGCATTCTTACAACATCCAACAATTCCTGGTTCCTAAAAACCACAAAACACCTGTGTGTCACCGGCTTCCGGACTCATGGCATATGGTCAACATACCTCACCCGAAGAAAGGAACCATTGGAGGAACTATTTTCTTCGAAAGATGTTTCTTACGTTACAAAGTAATATAACATTACTCGTTGCGCAACTTTTGTCTGTTCGCACCAAATTGCTGAATTGCCTGGTTACCAGAATTATCCCCTGTTCGACAGGGCATATAGTACGGAACACTCACCGATCACTGATCAGGGAGGCGGAAGCCAATGGCCGGTGAAGACAACGTTTTTACCGTGGTTTGAGAATTGCGCGATGTAAAGTAAATGTATAGATAGAATCAGACACCATACTCTTTCTCAACACCATCTACAAAACTGTCCAAGGCACAATCCTTATGGGAGTACCGACCAGCAGATATCACTTGGTCATATACTAACTTAAGCGGTATTTCCTGCCCGTCCGGCCCCACGAGTCCCACCCAAGTCATATGTTCGGGTTCGAGTTTGGTAAATCGGGTCTTCACCATTGCCTAGGCCTCGCGCGCTCCTTGCCGGCAGGCTGACATCTTCCATAAATCAAAGCGTCGCCTTGCCACTTTGAAGCGGCTAGCCAGCTCAGCCATGCTCTCTGGTGGCACTTCCAGTTTCCATAATGCCTTAACCATGTTTTTCATGGCTTTCCGGGCTCTTTCACGCGCCTTGTCAGTTCCTTCGAAAGGTTCCCACTAAAGGAACCCACCTCCTCTTCCGGCCGCCCTGCCAGGAGACCTAGCACACAGGGGCAGCATGCATTTCAAGATATTGTGATCACCCACATATGCGTGATGTCGAATTCGTGACTTACTGAATATACCACCTTTTAGCTTCTGGTTCTCCTCCAAGGCGTGGGCCAATTGAGATTTCAACTGCTCGATTTCCTCGGCTTTCTGCTGATCTTCCGCCTTGAGATCATTCTTCTCTTCCTGACTTTGTGTTAGCACTCGTTTGCGGCCTCAAGTTCCCTCTGCAATGGATTCATCGCTTCGGCGGCTGCGGGGACATCATGGCATCAATATGCAGGAAACATCATACCGTCTTTTAGAAATCTAAAGCTTTTTCGTATTTTCGGTGGTAGCCTTTTGGCCGCCTCTAGTTTAGCTTTAGCACTGGCTAATAGTGTTCGGCTCTGCTTGAGGTCTTCGGATAACTTGTTGTTCTGCCCCCTCACGGCCTGCAAAATCAAGACAATACAAGGATCCTTAACTCGGCTATCCGCCCAAATGAAGGCTTGGGGGCTGCTAGGTTAGGAACTATAAATTGCTTTTAAGCTATCTCGCACCTGCATTTTGGAAGAAACGAGACCAAAGATCCCTTCAGGCCTGGTTCAGGACGCTCCAAGGTACGCGTCCACCGAATTAAATGAGTTAAACTCCTAATCGGTAAAAGCGACATGGCGCAAGGATTCTCTCCGACAGCGATGATTCATTACACTCTCAACCTCTGAGTTGGTCACCAAAACATCATCAGGGTCCTCTGGATGTGCGCCAGCTGCCGTGTGTTCAGAAGGGTCCCTACCCTGCGCCGAGGGCCCAAGGTTGGAATTACGCCTCGGCACGCCCAGGGAGTGCTCGAACTGGTGTGCCGGAACTCTTCTTCTGCAAATCCAAGCAAATATCAGACGAAGGATATTGAAAACG
This sequence comes from Triticum dicoccoides, assembly GCF_002162155.2. Classification (NCBI taxonomy): domain Eukaryota; kingdom Viridiplantae; phylum Streptophyta; class Magnoliopsida; order Poales; family Poaceae; genus Triticum; species Triticum dicoccoides. The sequence continues at coordinate 398,741,394 of NC_041385.1, read as the reverse complement.
CCCCTTTTCGTGGTTCCAAAACGTGTTACCTTTGAGCCGAGGGAGCTGTTGCATCCGCCCCAGCAGAGGCCTTCCTCTTGGATGACCCATCAGGGGATGAGGCCGGCATAGGCCTTGCTCCTCCCAAAGTTGTTCAACATGTAGTACGGCAACCCTTGGGAGTAGAAGTTAGAGTATGCGGGATGGTGCGAGGCAATGCCCCGTGCCGGAAGAGCTCCTCCTTTCACTTACAATGGAGGAAGGAAGAGCCCCAGGATGATAAGCCATCCCTGCAACTTTGGTGACGTCAAGGCTTTGTTGGTAAAAGACCCCATCTTTGAAATCAGACGACATCTCCGGATCTTCATGATAACCCGGTTCATCGTCACGGGAATGATTCTCCGTTTGAGGGGAAGGCCAGTGGATGGACTCGACCTGACGCCTCCAACTCTGTGCAAGAACAAAGTACAATCAATAGGTGTTCAGATGTAATGGCCGAACTACAGACAAATAATTGAAGCTTACCCAGTTTGCCAGATTAAGCCGGAGCAACTCTCACGGATACTCAACTGAGCAAAGTCTCCTCCTCTCATTTACACATGTCGGCTAATATCTTGGTCGTGGCCGCTTTATCATCCGACGCTTGTCGCTTATAGCGGGTCATGTCGCTAGTCCCGTTGTAGCACCATAGAGGATGCCCCCTTTGTTGAAGGGGTAGTACGCACTGGGTTACGACGAGGACCATTACTTCGATCATAGTCAGCTTACTGTGGGGCAGCAGTCAAATCTTGGTGGCCAAAAGATGCACGTCTTCACTGTCTAGCTGGGATGGGCTTTTGGGCCATCGGTTGAGCCGCTTCTTTAGTGGGGCACTTGAGTATTCGGGCAGACCCCTCCGGATTTGGTTGAAGAGCAGAACTTCTTCAATGTAGAACCATTCTGAGGTCCATTCTGAGGTTCTTCCGTGGGGTTCCACCGGGGTAACCCGTCCCAGCTATCCGCCACACCTCTGCTCCTCCCACTTCAAAGATTGACCCCTCGCGGGTAAGAGAGATGAGGTAGAAGTATTTCCTCCACAAATCGAAGTGGGGTTCACAGCTTAGGAACATTTCATAGAGGGCCATGAAGCCAGAAATATGCAGTATGGACCCTGGGGTGAGATTGTGGAGCTGGATCCCGTAGAACTCCAATAAGCCCCGTAGGAAGGGGTGAATGGGAAAACCTAGGCCTCTTAGAAGGAAGGGCATGAAGCAAACCCTCTCTTCCTTGCTTGGAGCGGGGGAGGTCTCGGCAAGTGCCTGGCCATCGACAAAGATTAATCCAGCATGGACGGGAATGAGATCCACTGTGGGAAGATAGCCCTGCATCTGCAGATTGCTCAGCTGGAGACTGAAAAACTCGTGTAATCACCAGGGAGAGGGCCATTGGGGTGCGAGGATGATTTGGGAATGTCATCCATGGTGCCTGAGGATTTCTTCGGTGCTGTTTTTTGCGAAGGGGATGGGTTAACCGCCCCCTGCACCTTTGGATCCATAAATAGGTGTTTCGCCTCAAAACTGAAAGGTCGGGCTTACAAAAACCGGCATTGGGTCATGTGCCTTCTAAAAAGGTGCATGACGGTCAAAGTTGACCCCCGCCCCAATGTAAACGTTAAACTCCGATAGGCCCACTGTGTTTTGGTGTGGTCCTAAACATCCGGATTGTCAAACCGGTTGGGCATGGGTATAGTTTGATCCGGACTATACCGAATTGTAAACCTCTGATGTTGATCTAGATAGTGTTCAGTTGTGAAACCCTTCTCCGAACAATTCAGGTAAAAGATGAAGAACTCACCTCACAAGCCGAAGATTTGGAGCACGCCAGATGACAATCCCCGACGTTGGAGGCTAGTTTGGGGCTACTGAGGTAATCCTGGAATAAGGGTTCCCCAGGCCGCCGACCCATTACATATGGGCCGGACTGATGGGCCACAGGGGACCAAGCTAGAGTGCGGACCCGTTATCGGACAGGAGACCTTTGGAGTCGTGGTGTGCCCTCCAAGTCAAGATTAGCACGATCTTCCCTTCATTTTACATGTAACCCTAACCCTACTGGTGTCTATATAAACCAGATGGTTTAGGACTTTAGGGCTAGAGCTACAACCATCACCTCATCATCTTAGGGTTTAGCTCGCCTAATCTTGATACGTCTCCAACGTATCTATAATTTTTTATTGTTCCATGATATAATATTACCCCTTTTGGATGTTTATGGGATTTATTTTACACATTTATATCATTTTTGGGACTAACCTACTGACCGAAGGCCTAGACCATATTGCTGTTTTTTTTTGCCTATTTCAGTATTTCGAAGAAAAGGAATATCAAACGGAGTCCAAACAGAATGAAACCTTTAGGAGTGTGATTTTTCTAATGAACGTGATCCAGAGGACTTGGAGGGCAAGTCAAGAAGCAGCCGAGGCTCCCACAAGATAGGAGGGCGCCCCCCTATAGGGCGCGCCCCTGTCTCGTGGGCCCCTCGGACGTCCACTAACGTACTTCTTCCTCCTATATAAGCCTACGTACCCCGAAAACATCCAGGGGGCAGACGAAACACAATTTCCACCACCGTTACCTTCTGTATCCACGAGATCTCATCTTGGAGCCTTCGCCGGCACTCTGCCGGAGGGGGAATCGACCATGGAGGGCTTCTACATCAACATCCTTGCCCCTCCGATGAGTTGTGAGTAGTTTACCATGGACCTACGGGTCCATAGTTATTAGCTAGATGGCTTCTTCTCTCTTTTTGGATCTCAATACAATGTTCTCCCCCTCTCTTGTGGAGATCTATTCGATGTAAACTCTTTTTGCGGTGTGTTTGTCGAGATCCGATGAATTGTGGGTTTATGATCAAGTTTATCTATGAAGAATATTTGAATCTTCTCTGAATTCTTTTATGTATGATTGAGTTATATTTGCAAGTCTCTTCGAATTATCAGTTTGGTTTGGCCTACTAGATTGATCTTTCTTGCCATGGGAGAAGTGCTTAGCTTTGGGTTCAATCTTGCGGTGTCCTTACCCAGTGACAGAAAGGGTTCCAAGGCACGTATTGTATTGTTGCCATCGAGGATAACAAGATGGGGTTTATATCATATTTCTTGAGTTTATCCCTCTACATCATGTCGTCTTGCTTAATGTGTTACTCTGTTCTTATTAACTTAATAATCTAGATGCAGGCAGGAGTCAGTCGATGTGTGGAGTAATAGTAGTAGATGCAGGCAGGAGTCGGTCTACTTGTCACGGACGTGATGCCTATATACATGATCATGCCTAGATAATCTCATAATTATTCGCTTTTCTATCAATTGCTAGATAGTAATTTGTTCACCCACCGTAATACTTATGCTATCTTGAGAGAAGCCACTAGTGAAACCTATGGCGCCCGGTTCTATCTCTTATCATATTTGCTGTCAATCTACTTTTATTTGCATCTTTACTTTTTGCATCTATATTATGAAATACCAAAAATATATTTATCTTATCTTACTATCTTTATTAGATCTCACTTTCGCAAGTAGCCATGAAGGGATTGACATCCCCTTTATTGCGTTGGTTGCGAGTTCTTTGTTTGTTTGTGTAGGTGCGTGTGACTTTTGAGGAGCCTCCTACTGGATTGATACCTTGGTTCTCAAAAACTGAGGGAAATACTTACGCTACTATTGCTGCATCACCCTCTCCTCTTCGAGGAAAACCAACGCAAGCTCAAGACGTAGCAAGAAGGATTTCTGGCGCCGTTGCCGGGGAGGTCTTCACTTAAGTCAAGACATACCAAGTACCCATCACAAACTCATCTCCCTTGCATTTACATTATTTGCCATTTGCATCTCGTTTTCCTCTCCCCCACTTCACCCTTGCCATTTTATTCGCCCTCTCTTTCCCAATCTCCACCTCTCTTTTTCGCTTGCCTTTTTCTATTTGCTTGTGTGTTGGATTACTTGTTGCCATGGCGCAAGATAATACCAAATTGTGTGATTTCTCGAATACCAATAATAATGATTTCCTTAGTACTCCGATTGCTCCTCTTAATGATGTTGAGTCTTGTGAAATCAATACTGCTTTGCTGAATCTTGTTATGAAAGATCAATTCGCCGACCTTCCTAGTGAAGATGCCGCTACTCATCTAAACAACTTTGTTGATTTGTGTGATATGCAAAAGAAGTAAGATACGGATAACAATATTGTCAAATTGAAGTTATTTCCGTTTTCACTTAGAGATCATGCTAAAGTTTGGTTTTCGTCTTTGCGTAAAAATAGTATTGAATAAGTGCAAAGATGCTTTTATCTCTAAGTATTTTCCTCCCGCTAAGATTATTACTCTTAGGAACGATATTATGAATTTTAAACAACTTGATCATGAGCATGTTGCCCAATCTTGGGAAAGAATGAAATTGATGCTTCGCAATTGCCCTACTCATGGTTTGAATTTATGGATGATCATACAAAAAATTTATGCCGGTTTGAACTTTGCTTCTAGAAATCTCTTAGATTCGGCCGCGGGAGGCACGTTTATGGAAATCACGTTAGGAGATGCTACAAAACTTCTTGATAATATTATGGCTAATTATTCTCAATGGCACACCGAAAGATCTTCTAGTAAAAAAGTGCATGCTATAGAAGAAATCAATGTTTTGAGTGGAAAGATGGATGATCTTATGAAGTTGTTTGCTACTAAAAATATTCCTCTTGATCCCAATGATTTGCCTTTGTCTTCTTTGATTGAGAATAATAATGAATCTATGGATGTGAATTTTGTTGGTAGGAATAGTTTTGGAAACAATGCTTATAGAGGAAACTTTAATGCTAGACCGTTCCCTAGTAGTTCCTCTAATAATTATGGAAACTCCTACAATAATTCTTATGGTAATTTTAATAAGATGCCCTCTGATTTTGAGAATAGTGTGAAAGAATTTATGATTTCTCAAAAGAATTTTAATGCTTTGCTTGAAGAAAAATTGCTCAAAGTTGATGATTTGGCTAGGAACGTTCATAGACTTTCGCTTGATGTTGATTCTCTTAAACTTAGATCTTATCCTCCTAAGCATGATATCAACGAGTCTCTCAAAGTAATGAGAATTTCCATTGACGAGTGCAAGGAAAGAACCGCTAGATGGCGTGCTAAAAAAGATAGCTTTGTAAAGGCGTGTTCTTCTAGTTTCCATGAAAATAATGATGAGGATCTTAAAGTTATTGATGCATATCCTATTAGATCTATGTTTTGCAATATGAATCTTGATAATTATGGGATTGATGATGAGTCAACTTTACCTAGAAGGCATCCCAAGAATTCGGAGTTTTTAGATCTTGATGCTAAATTTGGTAAAAGTGGGATTGGAGAGGTCACAACTTTAAATAGCATTGAACCCACTATCTCGTATTTCAAGGATTTTGATTATGATAATTGTTCTTTAGAAGGTTATATTTCCTTGTTGCAATCCGTTGTTAATTCTCCTCATGCTTATAGTCAAAATAAAGCTTTTACCAAACATATCGTTGATGCCTTGATGCAATCTTATGATGAAAAACTTAATTTGGAAGTTTCTATACCTAGAAAACTTAATGATGAGTGACAACCTACTATAAAGATTAGAATTAAAGATTTGGGTGCTAGTGTTTCCACGATTCCAAAAACTTTATGTGATATTCTAGGTTTCCATGATCTTGATGATTGCTCTTTAAATTTGCACCTTGCGGATTCCACCATTAAAAAGCCAATGGGAAGGATCAATGATGTTCTCATTGTTGCAAATAGAAATTTGGTGCCCGTGGATTTTATCTTTCTTGCCCTATTATTCTTGGTAGACCTTTCCTTAGAACGATTGGCGCGATTATTGATATGAAGGAAGGGAATATTAGATTCCAATTTCCATTAAAGAAAGGCATGGAGGACTTTCCAAGAAAGAAAGTCAAATTACCTTATGAATCTATCATGCGAGCTACTTATGAATTTAGTGCCAAAGATGGCACTCGTTAGATCTATCTTCGCTTTTATGCCTAGCAAGGGGCGTTAAACGATAGCGCTAGTTGGGAGGCAACCCAATTTTCTTTATGTTTTTTGTTTTTGTTCCTGTTTAGTAATAAATCTTGCATCTACCTTCTGTTTAGATGTGCTTTTATATTTTAATTAGTGTTTGTGCCAAGTAGAACCTATAGGATAACCTATGATGATAGTTGATTTGATTCTGCTGAAAAACAGAAACTTTGCGCGCACGAATTTAGTTTTGTTAAATCACAGAAACGTGCTTTTGCGTTGATTCTTTTTGCTTCTGATCAATAAACAAATTTTCCAGGACTTCCTACGTTTGTAGGATTTTTAGAGTTCCAGAAGTTTGCATTAGTTATAGATTGCTACAGACTGTTCTGTTTTTGACAGATTCTGTTTTTCGTGTGTTGTTTGCTTATTTTGATGCATCTATAGCTAGTAAAATAGTTTATAAACCATAGAGAAGTTGGAATACAGTAGGTTTAACACCAAAATAAATAAAGAATGAGTTCATTACAGTACCTTATGTGGTGGTTTTTTTTCTTTCACTAACAGAGCTTATAAGATTTCCTGTTGAGTTTTGTGTTGTGAAGTTTTCAAGTTTTGGGTAAAGCTTTTATGGACTATGGAATAAGGAGTGTCAAGAGCCTAAGCTTGGGGATTCCCATGGCACCCAAAGATATTCAAGGATAGCCAAAATACTAAGCTTGGGGATGCCCCAGGAAGGCATCCCCTCTTTCGTCTTCGTTCATTGGTAACTTTACTTGGAGCTATATTTTTATTCGCCACATGATATTTGTTTTGCTTGGAGCGTCGTATATTATATTAGTCTTTGATTTTTAGTTTACCACAATAATCCTTTCTGTACACACCTTTTGGGAGAAGCCTACTTGATTAGAATTTGCTAGAATACTCTATGTGCTTCACTTATATCTTTTGAGCTTGATAGTTTTTGCTCTAGTGCTTCACTTATTTCTTTAAGAGCACGGCGGTGACTTACTTTTGTAGAAATTGCTAGTCTCTCATGCTTCACTTATATTATTTTGAGAGTCTTTTAGAACAGCATGTTATTTACTATGGTTATAAAATTGGTCCTAGAATGGTAGGCATCCAAGTTGGGTATAATAAAAACTATCATAGGAAGTGAATTGGATGCTATGATCAATTTGATACTTGATAATTGTTTTGAGATAGGGAGGTAGTGATATTAAAGTCATGCTAGTTGGGTGATTATGAATTTAAAGAATACTTGTGTTGAAGTTAGCAAGTCCCGTAGCATGCACGTATGGTTAAAGTTGTGTAACAAATTTGAAACATGAAGTGTACCTGGCTTGTGCCTCCTTATGAGTGGCGGTCGGGGACGAGCGATTGTCTTTTCCTACCAATCTACCCACCTAGGAGCATGCGCGTAGTGCTTGATTTTTGATGACTTCTAAATTTTTGCAATAAGTATATGAGTTCTTTTGACTAATGTTGAATCCATGTATTATACACACTTTTACCTTTCCGCCATTGCTAGCCTCTTCAGTACCGTGCATTGCCCTTTCTCACCTTGAGATTTGGTGCAAACTTCGGCGGTGCATCCTAACCCCGTGATACGATACGCTCTATCACACATAAACATCCTCATATCTTCCTCAAAACAGCCACCATACCTACCTATTATGGCATTTCCATAGCCATTCCGAGATATATTGCCATGCAACTTTCCACCGTTCCGTTCATCATCATCATGACATACTTTACTTTTGTCATATTGCCATTGCATGATCATGTAGTTGACATCATATTTGTGGCAAAGCCACCATGCATAATTTTTCATGCATGTCACTCTTGATTCATTGCACCATCCCGGTACTCCGCCGGAGGCATTCATATAGAGTCATATCTTGTTCTAGTTTCGAGTTGTAATTCATATGTTGTAATCAATAGAAGTGTGATGATCATCATTATTAGAGCATTGCCCAAAGAAAAAAAAGAAAAAAAGGAAGAAAGGCCAAAAAAAGGAAGGCCCAAAAAAAAGAAGAAAGAAAAAAAATAAAAAAATAAAAAAGGGCAATGTTACTATCTCTTTTTCCACACTTGTGCTTCAAAGTAGCACCTTGTTCTTCATGTAGTGAATCTCATATTTTTGTGCTTCAAAGTAGCACCATGTTTTTCATGTAGTGAGTCTCATAAGTTTTCTTTTTCATACTAGTGGGAATTTTTCATTATAGAACTTGGCTTGTATATTCCTACGATGGGCTTCCTCAAATGCCCTAGGTCTTCGTGAGCAAGCAAGTTGGATGCACACCCACTAGTTTTCTTTTGTTGAGCATTCATTTATAGCTCTAGTGCATCCGTTGCATGGCAATCCCTACTCCTCATGTTGACTTCAATTGATGGGCATCTCCATAGCCTGTTGATTATCCTCGTCAATGTGAGACTTTCTCCTTTTTTGTCTTCTCCACACAATCCCCATCATCATATTCTATTCCACCCATAGTGCTATATCCATGGCTCACGCTCATGTATTGCGTGAAGGTTGAAAAGTTTGAGATTATTTAAGTATGAAACAATTGCTTGGCTTGTCATCGGCGGTATAGAAGTTGGGAACATCTTTGTGTGACAAAAATGAAGCATAGCCTAACTATATGATTTTGTAGGGATGAACTTTCTTTTGCCATGTTATTTTGAGAAGACATGATTACTTTGATTAGTATGCTTGAAGTGTTACTATTTCTTTTATCAATATGAACTTTTACTTTGAATCATTTGGATCTGAACATTCAAGCCACAGTAAAGAAAATTACATTGAGAATTATGCTAGGTAGCATTCCACATCAAAAATTCTCTTTTTTATCATTTACCTACTCGAGGACGAGCATGAATTAAGCTTGGGGATGCTTGATACGTCTCCAACGTATCTATAATTTTTGATTGTTCCATGCTATTATATTACCCCTTTTGGATGTTTATGGGCTTTATTTTACACATATATCATTTTTGGGACTAACCTACTAACCGGAGGGCCAACCCATATTGCTGTTTTTTTTCCTATTTCAGTATTTCGAAGAAAAGGAATATCAAACGGAGTGCAAACATAATGACACCTTCGGGAGCGTGATTTTTGGAATGAACGTGATCCAGAGGACTTGGAGTGCAAGTCAAGAAGCAGCCGAGGCTCCCACGAGATAGGAGGGCGCGCCCCCCCTATAGGGCGCGCCCCCTATCTCGTGGGCCCCTCGGGCGTCCACTGACGTACTTCTTCCTCCTATATAAGCCTACGTACCCCGAAAACATCCAGGGGGCAGACGAAACACAATTTCCACCACTGTAACCTTCTGTATACGCGAGATCTCATCTGGGAGCCTTCGCCGGCACTCTGCCGGAGGGGAAATCGACCATGGAGGGCTTCTACATCAACATCCTTGCCCCTCCGATGAGTTGTGAGTAGTTTACCACAAACCTACGGGTCCATAGTTATTAGCTAGATGGCTTCTTCTCTCTTTTTGGATCTCAATACAATGTTCTCCCCCTCTCTTGTGGTGATCTATTCGATGTAAACTCTTTTGGCGGTGTGTTTGTCGAGATCCAATGAATTGTGGGTTTATGATCAAGTTTATCTATGAAGAATATTTGAATCTTCTCTGAATTCTTTTATGTATGATTGAGTTATCTTTGCAAGTCTCTTTGAATTATCAGTTTGGTTTGGCCTACTAGATTGATCTATCTTGCAATGGGAGAAGTGCTTAGCTTTGGGTTCAATCTTGCGGTGTCCTTACTCAGTGACAGAAAGGGTTGCAAGGCACGTATTGTATTGTTGCCATCGTGGATAACAAGATGGGGTTTATATCATATTGCTTGAGTTTATCCCTCTACATCATGTCATCTTGCTTAATGCGTTACTCTGTTCTTATGAACTTAATACTCTAGATACAGGCAGGAGTCAGTCGATGTGTGGAGTAATAGTAGTAGATGCAGGCAGGAGTCGGTCTACTTGTCACGGACGTGATGCCTATATACATGATCATGCCTAGATAATCTCATAATTATTCGCTTTTCTATCAATTGCTCGACAGTAATTTTTTCACCCACCGTAATACTTACGCTATCTTGAGAGAAGCCACTAGTGAAACCTATGGCGCCCGGGTCTATCTCTTATCATATTTGCTTCCAATCTACTTTTATTTGCATCTTTACTTTTTGCATCTATATTATAAAATACCAAAAATATATTTATCTTATCTTACTATCTTTATTAGATCTCACTTTCGCAAGTGGCCGTGAAGGGATTGACAACCCCCTTATTGTGTTGGTTGCGAGTTCTTTATTTGTTTGTGTAGGTGCGTGGGACTTTTGAGGAGCCTCCTACTGGATTGATACCTTGGTTCTCAAACACTGAGGGAAATACTTACGCTACACTTTGCTGCATCACCCTCTCCTCTTCGAGGAAAACCAACGCAAGCTCAAGACATAGCAGATCTCTAGGTAGATCTACTCTGTAACCATATTATACATCAAATACAATCAAGCAGGACATAGGGTTTTACCTCTTCGAGAGGGCCCAAACCTGGGTAAACACCATGTTCATTGCCTGTTGTTCCCCATTGATCCTAGATACACAACTTGGGACCCCCTACACAAGATCCGCCGATTTTGACACCGACACCCGACTTAGTGAAATCCCCCAAAATCCCAATGCTCACCGGCCTGCTATATAAACCCTCACGGCCGACGAGTCCTGCGTCAAATTTTCCCCTCCCTCCCTGTAGCTTATCTCATATGCTTCTCCCACAATCACTAATGTCACCGATCTGTCGTCATCACTCAGCCACTCCGCCATCCTCAGAGGACAGCTCCAGCTGGGAGGCTGCACCACGGTGGCGGCGCAGTCCCCGACGTAGTGTAGTGCGCGTGGCATCCCTGTTGGGTGTGCGAGCAACACCCACCACATGCTCCGCGACGCTGCCCATCGGCAGCTGTTGCCGGCCGCCGTTGCCGCCACCCCACCATCTGCCGCCACACCATCGTTGAAAGCCAGGGCCATTGCCTGCTCCACCACCATGGCCGGAAGGTGGGAGGTGGCCGTCATGGCCGCCACCCCACTGTCGGCCATGGTGGCCATCACCCGCTCCGCACTACGGCTCGAAGGAGGGAGGTGGCCGTCGTGGCCGCCACCCCACGTCGGCTGGCATGGCTGCCAGCCCTCTGTCGATCGCCGGGGTCATCACCCACTCTACCACCATCCCTCGTAGGTGGGAGGTGGAGGTTGAGCCCCACATGTGTGTCAGCGACCTTGCGCGCTACATCGCGTTCCTACGGGAGGAGGAGGAGCACCTGGTCGAGCATGCTAAGAGTCTTACCACCACCGTGGCCGCAGCACACGCACCCCCAGAGGCATGGAATGAGGAGATCTACAAGGAGTCTCGCCACTTCGAGAGGGGTCGTCTGGAGCGGCAAAGGGCGTTTGAGGTGAGCGTTGCTAAAGGTGCAGCAGCGGCAGGCACCGTATTCCAGTTGTCTAGCTCATCGGTAGGCTCCTCCTCCTCCGCCTCTTACTGAGCACACTCGACATAGGATAGGTTGTCGGAAGTAGTACAAAGCTCCTCTGTAGTAGTAGTATTTAGGGGCTAGTTTGTTCAGTTCATCTGACTATAGATGTGGTTGAACTATACATACTTAAAATTAGCTAGTATATATAGTTGAACTAGCTATTTTAGTACGTGGTTGGCAACACTTGGGGAAAAGTTTGGTCGGTTCAGCTGTCAAGTTGAACTGTTTGTATAAAGAACGACTGCTGAATCTATGAATGAAATCTATGCTTACTGAATTTCTGTTGCAAAACTAGATAGTGCTAGTGATTTTTAGCTGCATATTTCGACAAATGGCAGGGTTACAAGGTTGACAAAGGGCAATGTTACTAGATCAGCAAATGTCAATCTTTCCAGTTTGACAAATGGCAATATACCCAATATGACAGATGCAAATCTATCAAATTGTCTTTACGTGGTTGCACACGGATCATCCAAAAAAACGTATGCGTTGAAGGGATGTACAAATCATGTGTGCCAGATTTTCTCTTGGCTTAGCGATGAAGTCTCGCTTTGCATATCGTATTCAATCTGAACTGTTTGCGTTGAAGAGATGCACATATCCTGCATGGCAAATTTTCCCTTGGCTTACTGCGGAAGACCATAGCTCTCACTTTGCATACATGTGTTCTATCTAAAACATTTGCGATGAAGAGCTACACAAATCCTGATCGGTGCATTTTCCCTTGGCTTACAGAGGAAGCTGTTGGTTTGCATACGGGTGTTCTATCTAAAACGTTTACGATTAAGAGCTGCACAAATCCTGCTCGGCACATTTTCCCTTGGCTTCCTCGGGAAGCTGTCGGTTTTGCATAGGGGTGTTCTATCTAAAACATTTGTGATGAGTGTTTTATATTTAAAAACCATGGATGTTTTTTTGAAAGAAAATCGTTTGATAAGTCTGTACATTCAAAGAGAAAAACGCAAGTTCGTTCAAACCATATCTTTCATTCAATCACACTGCAAGTTTATATTCATATGATCAAGATACAGTATTAAACCCAAAAAACTAATTGACGCGGCGATGGAGGCGGCATGCCGCGCTGGCATTGTTATTGTCGTCCTCCGGGACGCCGTTGTTGAAGTCTTCAAGGCAACACAAAATGTTCTTCACTTGGAAATCAAACATCCTGTCGTCAAGCGATCGACGTGCAGGGCACGGGAGGATGGCAACTCGCAGTGTTGCAAGGTAGCAGTTAACAACGGCGTCCCATGCGGCTGAGGGGGCGCGCGCATGGGCATGAGCGCGACGGGTGCAGGCATATGCACGGGGAACGGCGCCGCGGTGGGTGCAGGGGCGTGCATGGGCATGAGCGCTGGCGCTGGCATGTACACGAGCTCGAGCGGGTCCGCGGAGACCTCGCTGACGCCGACGGCTTCCAGCTCTGCGATTGTGCTCGGCGACCAGCCCGTCAATGCTATGTGGATGGTCGTTGGCCCGGGGATGGGAGCTGGGACGGGGGCGGGTGCAGCAATCACCATGGCCAGCTTGTTCAGGGCCATCTCCATGAGGCCCCATTCCTCCTTATTTTATATCTCGTTCGACTCAGAGTCGACTTCACCAAACTGGAAGACTAGTGGCAGATGATCCTTCTGTGCCATGTCATTGGTGGAGGTCTGCGGGAGGGGAATGGAAGGCGAACAGTAAGGCTGCTGATAACCCACAAGTATTGGGGATCGCAATAGTTTTCGAGGGTAGAGTATTCAACCAAAATTTATTGATTCGACAGAAGGGGAGCCAAAGAATATTCATGAGTATTAGCAGTTGAGTTGTCAATTCAACCACACCTGAAAGAATTAATATCCGCAGAAAAGTTTTTAGTAGCAAAGTTGTATGGAAGTAACGGTAACGGTGGCAAAAGTAATAGTAGTAGTTTGGTAGTGATGGTAACAGTAGTAACGACAAAGTAACTTAGCAAAGATCAATATGTAAAGAGCTCGTGGGAATTGGATTAGTGATGGATAATTATGCCGGATGGCATTCATCATGCAATAGTTATAACCTTGGGTGACACATAACTAGCTCCAATTCATCAATGTAATGTGATACGTCCACTTCGCATCATGCTTTTATATCGATATTTATTGCATTATGGGCTGTTATTACACATTATGTCACAAACTCATGCCTATTCTCTCTTATTTTACAAGGTTTACACGCAGAGGACGGCAGCTGGATTTCTGGGCCGGAAAAGGAGCAAATATTAGAGACCTATTCTGCACAACACCAAAAGTCCTGAAACTTTACGGAGGCACGTTTTGGAATATATAAAAAAAATACTGTCGAAAGAATCAACCAGAGGGGGCCCACGCCCTAGCCACGAGGGTGGGGGCGCGCCCTACCCCCTGGGCATGCCCCCTGTCTCGTGGGTCCCCTGGAAGACCTCCGGTGCCCATCTTTTGCTATATGAAGTCTTTCGCCCTGGAGAAAAATAGGGAGGAAGCTTTCGGGATGAAGCGCCGCCGTCTCGAGGCGGAACCTGGCGAAACCAATCTAGGGCTCCGGCAGTGCTGTTTTGCCGGGGAAACATCCCTCCGGGAGGGGAAATCATCACCATCGTCATCACCATCGATCCTCTCAGCAGCAGGGGTCAATCTCCATCAACATCTTCACCAGCACCTTCTCCTCTCAAACCCTTGTTCATCTCTTGTATCCAATCTTTGTCTCAAAACCTCATATTGGTACATGTGGGTTACTAGTAGTGTTGATTACTCCTTGTAGTTGATGCTAGTTGGTTTATTCGGTGGAAGATCATATGTTTAGATCCTTTGTGAATATTAACACCCCTCTGATTATGAGCATGAATATGATTTGTGAGTAGTTACGTTTGTTCCTGAGGACATGGGAGAAGTCTTGCTATAAGTAGTCATGTGAATTTGGTATTCGTTCGATATTTTGATGAGATGTATGTTGTCTTTCCTCTAGTGGTGTTATGTGAACGTCGACTACATGACACTTCACCATTGTTTGGTCCTAGAGGAAGGCATTGGGAAGTAATAAGTAGATCATGGGTTGCCAGAGTGACAGAAGCTTAAACCCTAGTTTATGCGTTGCTTTGTAAGGGGCTGATTTGGATCCATATGTTTCATGTTATAGTTAGGCTTACCTTAATACTTCTTTTGTAGTTGTGGATGCTTGCAACAGGGGATAATCATAAGGGCAGTACCCAAGCACCGGTCCAACCACATATCAAATTATCAAAGTAACGAACGCGAATCATATGAGTGTGATGAAAACTAGCTTGACAACAATTCCCATGTGTCCTCGGGAGTGTTTTCCTTTCTATAAGAATTTCTCCAGGCTTGTTCTTTGCTACAAAAAGGATTGGGTCATCTTGCTGCACTTTATTTACTATTGTTACTGGTTACCCGTTACAAATTACCTTATCATAAAACTATCTGTTACCGATAATTTCAGTGCTTGCAGAGAATACCTTACTGAAAATCGCTTGTCATTTCCTTCTGCTCCTCGTTGGGTTCGACACTCTTACTTATCGAAAGGACTATGATAGATCCCCTATACTTTTGGGTCATCAAGACTCTTTTCTGGCACCGGTGCCGGGGAGTGAAGCGCCTTTGGTAAGGAAAAATTTATATAGTGTGCTGAAATTTACTATCACTTGTTACTATGGAAAGTAATCCTTTGAAGGGCTTGTTCGGGGTATCTTCACCCCGACTAGTAGAGAAAAGAGTTGCTCCTCAACCTATTGACCCTAATAAAAATGTTTACTTTGAAATTCCTTCGGGTATGATAGAGAAACTACTAGCTAATCCTTTTACAGGAGATGGAACATTACATCCCGATTTGCACCTAATTTATGTGGATGAAGTTTGTGGATTATTTAATCTTGTAGGTATGCCCGAGGATGTTATCAAGAAGAAGGTCTTCCCTTTATATTTGAATGGAAAGGCATTGACATGGTTTAGGCTATGTGATGATATGGGATCATGGAACTACAACCGACTGAAATTGGAATTTCATCAGAAGTTTTATCCTATGCATCTTGTTCATCGTGATCATAATTATATATATAATTTTTGGCCTCGTGAAGGAGAAAGCATCACTCAAGCTTGGGGGAGGCTTAAGTCAATGTTATATTCATGCCCCAATCATGAGCTCTCAAGAGAAATTATTATTCAAAAATTTTATGCTCGACTTTCTCTCAATAATCGCTCCATGCTCGATACTTCTTGTACTGGCTCATCATATGATGAAGACCATTGAATTCAAATGGGATTTATTGGAAAGAATTAAACGCAACTCTGAATATTGGGATCTCGACGAAGGTAAGGAGTCAGGTATAACACCTAAATTTGATTGTGTTTAATCTTTTATGGATACCGATGTTTTCCGTGAATTCACTAATTATGGACTTGACTCTGAGATAGTAGCTTCTTTCTATGAATCCTTTAATACTCATGTTGACCTCCCTAAGGAGAAGTGGTTTAAATATAATCCTCCATTGAAGTAAAAGTAGTTGCACCTATTAAGGTTGAAGAAAAGACTATCACTTATAATGTTGATTCTACTGTTCCTACTGCTTATGTTGAGAAACGACCTTTCCCTGTTAGAATAAAGGATCATGCTAAAGCTTCAACTCTGGTTCGTAAGTGTAATACTAGAACACCTACACTGTCGGTGTTCTGGGAACGGGGGTCCCCAGACTTGCCTGCCTGCGGCCTGCGACGTGGCTCAGGTGGGGGCCCAATGCAGCTCAGCTTCACCAGCTCAAGATCAAGACCCTCGCGAGGGGCCAAGCCTCGCGGGGCGGACGACAGGAAGCTTCCTCAGGAGCAGCCTCCTCAGGCAGGCTCGCGAGGAGGCAGAGAGTTCAAGGCGGGCTACCTCTTGAGGAGCCCGTGTCGCAAGCCATGACGATCGAGACCAAGCGGGCGCCAGGCGGGCGCCGGCCTGCGCAATGTCCTTGTTTCCCTTTCGGTGCAAAGGGGGCAAGCACAGGCCAAGGCATCAGGCAAAGTTTACTGTTTCGATGCAACAAGACCAAGACCAGCAGAACGGCAGGATGGAGGTCATTGTGGAGCCCAGGATGGAGTCATCGTCAGAGCCTTTGGCAGCCGAAGACCAACTTTAGTCAGGATAAGTGTACCAGATGTTTCCCTTCAAAATGGCCAATTGTTGGCGCCCTTCCCGCTCATTATTTGGGAAGAGGCCCAAGGCCTCCCTCTATAAATAGGACTAGCCACCACAGGGTAGAGGCATCTAGGGATCGGATCTGGAGAACAGATCGATCAGAGAGAGAGAGAGAGAGAGGCGACTGAACTCGCCCTAGCAGTTCATCGCACCAGCTCAAGAACAGCCCCTCATGAGGCTGTTCTCCCTTTGTATTGTTCATCATCAGCCCCTGAGGCAATCCACCACACCACAGACTGGAGTAGGGTATTACACCACAATGGTGGCCTGAACCAGTATAAATCTCGTGTCCCTTATGTGTTCATCCTTCTTGCTTAGATCTTTGCGAGACTTCGACGCCTGAGCTGGTAGGGGAGAGATCTTCGTGCGCACCCCAGTGTTCGAACCTCAAGGGTCTGACGGAACGCGAAATACGACATTTGGCGCGCCAGGTAGGGGTGCGCTGGAATCCTTCTTCCGTTGGTCGCGTGTGATCTTCCGTCGTGTCCATGGCTGACGCTCGCCAAGCTCGCGCCGAGCATCGGGCTGTTCTCGCCACCCGCGTCGCCCAGACGGCGCCCGTTGGTGGACACCCTCATCGTTCCCCGTCACTTGACGCCAACGCGGCCACCGGCCCGTCGGGGAACGAGCAGCAGGCCTCGTCCCTGCATCCTTCGGTGCGGCGCGACGGCCGCACCGCCATCCCGTCGCTGACTACGGCCGGTTCGTCGTCCCACGCCCGTCGCGGCCACACGGACGCGCATGCCGCGCTGCTCCTGGCGCGTGAGCTCCTGCACCACCGTCCTGTCGACGACCTCTACGAGGACTGGCTCGCCCGCATCACCGAGCTCGTCAGCGCCGCAGGGGGCTCTCCCATGTCATCCCTCTCGCTGCCTCGCCCTCCATCCTGCGCAGGAGGCGAGGAGCAGGAGGTGCCTCCACCACCTCCTCCCCAAGAAGGCGCTCTGGCTCCAAGGCGCGCGTCCCCAGGATGAGACACTCCGCGTCCGGCGCCTGCGTGACAAGAAAGGAGCTGCCAGGAAATCCCTCGTCCCCAAGAAGGTGCTCGCGTGCTCCCAGCACCGGAGCGCCGTGACCGCATCCCTGCACTGCCACGTCAAGACTCCGCGTTGCTCCAGGCAGCGGTGCACGGGAATCTCTAGGAGCAAGCCCCGCATCAGCAGAGAGCTCCGGTGGCCACTACAGGCTGCCGCGCCTTCACCTCCGAGCTGCGTAGCGTCGCATGGCCCGGCAAGTTCAAGCCGGACCTGCCTCCTCGCTACGACGGCACTGCCGACCCCGCGGAGTTTCTCTAGCTCTACAAGCTGGGCATCGAAGCCGCCAACGGGGATGAAAAGGTCATGGCGAATTGGTTTCCCATGGCGCTCAAGGACGGTGGCCGCACCTGGCTCCTGAACCTGGCTCCTGGCACGATCTCCTCCTGGGACGAGATGCGCACCCGCTTCATCGCCAACTTCCAAGGCACTCGCGACCGGCCCCCGGCCATGAGTGACCTGCGCCACATCAAGCAACAACCAGGAGAGACCCTGCAGAAGTACATCCAGCGCTTCAACAACGCCCACCTCAAGATCCCCAGGGTGACTGAGGAGGCCATCATCTCAGCCTTCTCCGATGGCGTGCGTGACATCAAGATGAAAGAGGAGCTAGCAATCCATGAAGACCTATGCACATCACTGGAGCTGTTCAACTTGGCGACCAAGTGCGCCAGGGCTGAGGAAGGGCGCCTCTCCCTCCTCGAGCTTCCGGCTACCGACCCAGAAGAGAAGAAGCCCAAGGTCAAAGACGTGAAGCGCAAGGGGGCTGCCGTGCTCGCAGTAGAGCCAGACACCAAGCGATGCAAGGATCAACCTGAGTCATCCAAGGGCAGCCGATACTGCGTGTACCACGACCTCCACACCCACAACACCAATGAATGTCAAGAGCTCAGGGCTGTGCGAGATGGGCGTATCGGCCGACGTCCCGACCGCAACGACCGGGGCTATGGACGAGGAGGAATAGGTGGAGGACGATGGGAAGACCATGGCCCTCGCTAAGGGTGGCGTGACCTACCTCACAAGGACCGCTGGCAGGACCAGCCTCGTGAGGGAGGTTGGAGGGATCAGCCTCGTGAGGACCGCCCTCAAGGTAACGCAGGCCTCCCTCATCTGCCACCGCCGCCAAGGAGGAATGAAGACCATCACCAGGACGAGGGGCTGGGGGCTTCCAGGAGCCGTGCGCAATCGCTTGCATCCTAGGCGGCGCTCAGGCCCCAGCCTCTCAGCGCATCTTCAAGCAGTTTGCTCGTGAGGTGAATGCAGTCCTCCCCAAGCTTGAGGCCACGCGCCCTCTCAGGTGGTCAGCGTGCGCTATCACGTTCAGCTCAGTGGATCAGCTCAAGTGCGCAGCAACGGCCGGCTTCCTCCCGATGCTTTGTTCCCCAGTCATCAGCAATGTGCAAGTCACCAGGACCCTCATCGATGGCGGAGCTGGACTCAACGTCCTGCCCGTCAAGACATTCAAGAATCTCCAAGTGCCATACGATCAGCTTCAGCCAACCAAGCCTTTCTCAGGAGTCACTGATGGTTCCACTGTTCCGATAGGGCAAGTTCACCTTCCTGTCAACTTTGGGCAGCGCAACAACTACCGCACCGAGCTCATTGACTTCGACGTCGGCCACGTTCGCCTGCCGTACAATGCCATCCTTGGGTACCCAGCCCTGGCCAAGTTCATGGCAGTGACTCACCATGGCTACAATGTCCTCAAGATGCCAGGAAGCGGTGGAATCATCACAGTGCCTTGTGAGGAAAGGGATGCAGTGTGTTCTCTTGAGCGTGCCTTCCAAGCCGCGGCAATCGAAGACCCAGATCACAGGAGTGGGAGGCTCCCAGGGGCGGTCCCTAAGAAGAAGAAGGCTTCACCTGGCCCAAACCCTCACGAGGCAGGCGCCTCCGGAGGTGTTGCGTAAGGATCCACGCCCGTTCAAGGGGCGCCACCCTCTATCGCATAGGAAGGCACGCCCGGCGCCCTCCTTGGGCAGGGCTCGGGGGCTCTTTCTTGGAGAGTCACTGACTTTGCCAAGGTCACGAGGGAGGCGCTCGGGCACCACTTGGAGGCGTGCTTCAAGGCATGTTTCCCTCAGGAAGGCATGAGGCAAGGAGGGCCAAACCTTTAGGAGTTCGTCGCGAAGAACATTCAAGAGCTGCAGGAGTCAAGAGTCATGCGCGGCAGCAGGCGCCTACCCGCCGTAGCCCCACATCCCGGCAAGGATAGTGGGCTGCGTGTCTGCATCGACGTTCCATGACTCAACAGAGCCGCGTCTCAGGAGCGCCTCTGGCCTTCTCGCGTGGGATGTTGTGAGGGTCCACCTCACAACTACGTTCGCATGCCCTTCGGCCTGCCGAACACGGCTGCTGCCCACCAGCGCCTAATGAGGAGCATCCTCGAAGCTTAGATGGCCAGGAACCGCGCATTCCTAGAGGAGATGGAGATGGACCTTGAGGAGCTGCCCGGGCCCCTAGAGCCTCCCGAGGCTCAGGGCTCCGAAGGCTCGTGAGGGGTGGCTTCTTTACCACGCATCGTCAGCTACTCCGACACTTCATCCCCAACAGTATCAGGTGACATCCTTCCAAGTTTCGTTTTCAGCTGGGAGTGCCCGCAGGGCTGCATCATTCCCAGGTCACGTGGGTCCGTCCCTATGGCATGTATCCGTTTTGCTTATGCTCTTTACCTACCTTGTGGGGGACGCCCCTCGGGCTGCATTATCACCAAGCTGCTCGGGCCAGACCCAGTGGCATTTACTTTTTCCGCATCTATCTGAAATGGATTTGCTCCTTCATGCTTAACCTGCTTGACTTAATCGCCTGCTCGATTGACACCTACCTTTGGAGCCGCTCGCTCTGGCATGGCACTTGCGCACGGGTCCATCCCTGCAAACGCCGAAAAATCTGAGTGGCTGAGCTCTGGCCGCGGCAGCCCCGCAAGGCGCCACCTCACCAGGCCCTCAGTGCCCCAATCGCTCCCTCGAAGCGACCAATGGTTGGCTGGCAACCGTAACAACTGACCTTGTTTCCCCTCGTGATTGATATGCAGGACCCGCTCCAAGAGTAACGCTGGTGGCATCGCGAGCCTTCTCTCCTTCTTTCCGGCATGATCCGCTCGCGCGTTAAAAGGGCGGGTACCTGAGCATCGCGACTCATGGGCTCTTACTGGCTCTCTAGCCCTCACCCCCTGGCCTTGACCGATGGCATCGCGACCTATCATACCAGCGGCGGCTGAGCTCGCTCGAGGGCCGGGACCTGAGGATGTAGAGCATTAAGGAAAGTGCGGGGGAGAGGGAAGAAGCTCTCGAGGGCATAACCCAGCCTCACCTCAGCTGCCGCCACGCAGGCCCGACACTTCGCCGAAGGCCACTCCAAACCTACGAGATAAGTCACGTGAAAACTGATTCGACTTAGCGCGAAACCCTCGCCTAGTGCAGCTCTGTCACCACAACGTTGCCTACCTCTCTTGCCCAGCGGAGGCTGCTTGAGCGCTAAAGGGGACCTCCTGAGCATTGCGACTCAGGGGCTCTTACTGGACCTTGGGCTACTCACCTCATGGCCTTGACCACGGCATCGCGACCTGGCATACCAGCGATAGCTGAAGTCTGCCCGGGGACCGGGACCTGTCAGCGTAGAGCACCAGGCCCTCGTGAGGGAAGAAAGGTGGAGCCAAGCCTGGACAGGACAAGCATCTCGCATCGATTCATACTAGGAACATAATATTTACAAAAGACATGACCAGCGCCTTACATACCCCCGCGGGGTGATACTTCGATTCCTCGCAGGGAACAAAAGGTGCTAATCCTAGGAAGCGCTAACTACGCGCACCTCCGTAAGAGACGCCATCATCAACAGTGGGCCGTCAAGCATTGGCGCCAACCCCATCCAGATCAGCAGCGTCGGCGGCCTAATGCAGCTGTCCTGCTCCGGGAGCGACGCGAGCTCGGGGGCTTGTAGCTGTCGTCGCTTGTCTCCGGAGTCGCGTGAAGCTCGGCAGAGTCGCTGGACCCTCCGACACCTCCGCTGTCGCCGGAGGATCTGCTGGGGAAGCGGCTGGCGAGCCTGGTCCTCGCCACGACGATGCTCCGGCCGCCTTTCCCGGGGCAACATTCCAGCCGGCGTCCTTCCGCGTTGAAGACCTTGAAGAACATCAGGGAGGCACCATCGTATTCAAGGTGGATTATGAGGGCGCCCCCTGTCCGGCAGACCCGGGCGATCTCGCCCTAGCCGCGGGTCATGTAGACCTTGCCCGGAGCGACAACCTCGACCTCCGCTCCGGTCGCAGGGGTACTGCAGGCAGCGTGTTGCAGCCAGAGCTCGAGAGGCCCCCTCGGCGGGATCTTGAAGGCGAAGGAGGGAGGAAGGCGAATCCAAGATCGAGGAGGCATGGCGGCATGGAGCACAAGCTCGCGAGAGGAGCCCTCAGCATGGACTCCAGGAGGAACGACGTGCACCGCCGTGACCCGCCGGCGTCGACGGTGGCACCGTCGGTGTCGCTCGGCGCTCTCTTCTCTAGAGCCCTCGATGCGGGCGTACAAGGGCAGCAGGAACCCCGGTGGCGGCCGCTCGTACCAGGGCCTCGATGCTACTGTCGAGCGCCCTCGTCTCGGCGGGAGAGGACTAGTCGTTTCTTCGGCGGAAGCGGGTCGGGACCCTCTCGGGGGGCCTTCCCCTTCTCTTCTGCAGAAAACCGGCGAATTGGTGCCATCGGCGTGAGGTGGAGCAAGGGCGAGGATGAAGGAGAAAGTAGTAGCAGGGGGAGATGAACTGGAATGGCTCACGCCGTTCCGTACTTATAGCCGGAGGAGGCCAACCGTCGGCCTCCATGATCGCAGGTAATCATGACCCATTTTTGCATGCAGGGACTTGTCAAGTCGTGCGGTTACCGAGGCATCATGGGGAAGCGGAGACGCCCACGTCCAATCAATCGCCATGCGGTGCCCGAGGCCGCAGGCTGTTGGGGCCCGCGGTGCTTCACCTTGGGCCCGGGGGCTACTGTCGGTGTTCTAGGAACAGGGGTCCCCAGACTTGCCTGCCCGCAGCCTGCGGCATGGCTCAGGTGGGGGCCCAATGAAGCTCAGCTTCACCAGCTCAAGCTCAAGACCCTCGCGAGGGGCCAAGCCTCGCGGGGCGGACAACAGGAAGCTTCCTCAGGAGCAGCCTCCTCAGCCAGGCTCATGAGGAGGCAGAGAGATCAAGGCGGGGTACCTCCCGAGGAGCCCGTGACGCAAGCCATGACGATCGAGACCAAGCAGGCGCCAGGCGGGCGCCGGCCTGCGCAGTGTCCTTGTTGACCTTTCGGTGCAAAGGGGGCAAGCACAGGCCAAGGCATCAGAAAGAGGTTACCGTTTCGGTGCAACAAGACCAAGACCAGTAGAGCGACAGGATGGAGGTCATCGTGGAGCCCAGGACGGCGTCATCGTCAGAGCCTTTGGCAGTCGAAGACCAACTTTAGTCAGGATAAGTGTACCAGATGTTCCCCTTCAAAATGGCCAATAGTTGGCGCCCTTCTCACTCATTATTTGGGAAGAGGCCCAAGGCCTCCCTCTATAAATAGGACTAGCCACCACAGGGTAGAGGCATCTAGGGATCGGATTTGGAGAATAGATCGATCAGAGAGAGAGAGAGAGGCGACTGAACTCGCCCTAGCAGTTCATTGCACCAGCTCAAGAACAGCCCCTCGCGAGGCTGTTCTCCCTTTGTATTGTCCATCATTAGCCCCTGAGGCAATCCACCACACCACACACTGGAGTAGGGTATTACACCACAATGGTGGCCTGAACCAGTATAAATCTCGTGTCCCTTGTGTGTTCATCCTTCTTGCTTAGATCTTTGTGAGACTTCGACGCATGAGCTGGTAGGGGAGAGATCTTCATGCGCACCCCAGTGTTCAAACCTCAAGGGTCTGCCGGAACCCGAAATCTGACATACACCTTCTGAGCAAATTAAAGTTGAACCTAGTATTCACTAGAAAAAAGACACATCCGTGACATTTTGGGCCAAACGGAATTTTTTTCTGTCATACTTATGACACTTCTATGACGATAATTGTGACAAAACCCGGTATCATCATAGATGTGGTGGCTCCTACTTCTATGACAAAAAATCATGACAGAAAATGGGCTTTTCGTCCTAGGCGGGCCGGAGACGCAGCTGCATGACATTCTTTGGGCCGTCCATGACAGAAAAAACCGTGGTAGAAGCGAGGGCGAGGAAAATTTCGGCGAGTTCCCGGTTACGGTGGGTGGTCGGGGGCCGAGCGATGCGTGTTTCTCTCGTACACGTACGCGCATGTGTGCGAGGCGTTGGCTATAACTGAACCCGAGCGAGGCGTTGGGCTCTAACTGAAACCCGAGCGATTGCACTACAGGCTACGCATTACTAAAACCGAGCGATCGATCGACGGCTGTTAACTGAACCCGATCGAGCGATTCCTTCGCTACTACTGCTAACTGAAGCCGATCGATGCTACCTCTGGATGAACAGT